>NC_133325.1:419409351-419566851 GCF_042186555.1 Aquarana catesbeiana | reverse complement strand
TGGCCCAGCCAGAGCCCTGACTTAAACCCAATTGAACATCTGTGGAGAGACCTAAAAATGGCTGTCCATCAACGTTTGCCATCCAACCTGACAGAACTGGAGAGGATCTGCAAGGAGGAATGGCAGAGGATCGCCAAATCCAGGTGTGAAAAACTTGTTGCATCTTTCCCAAAAAGACTCATGGCTGTATTAGATCAAAAGGGTGCTTCTACTAAATACTGAGCAAAGGGTCTGAATACTTAGGATCATGTGATATTTCAGTTTTTCTTTTTTATTAAATCTGCAAAAATGTCAACAATTCTGTGTTTTTCTGTCAATATGGGGTGCTGTGTGTACATTACTGAGGAAAACAAATGAACTTAAATGATTTTAGCAAATGGCTGCAATATAACAGAGTGACAAATTTAAGGGGGTCTGAATACTTTCTGTCCCCACTGTATATATATAATATATATAGATATATATATCTATATCTATATATATATATATATATATATATATCTATCTGTATCTATCTATCCATCTCTCAATATCTATCTATCTATCTATCTATCTATCTATCTATCTATCTATCTATCTATCTATCTATCTATCTATCTATCCATCTATCCATCTCTCTCTGTATATCTCTGTCTATCTATTTTATCCATTCTATCCCTCTGTCTGGCTATAGGCCCCATCACGGGCGAGTGAAGTTGGGGGGGGGGGGTTGGGATTTTGTTTGCGCCCCCCCCTAAAAAAAATGGAGCACCAGCCGCTACTGGTCTCCAATGGATATCTATCTATGAGCATGCTAGCATATGTAGGTTCCATATTATCCATGTGAGATTTTATTTATTTTTATATATATATATATATATATATATATATATATATATATATATATATATATATAATGCATATGACATTTTTGGCTTGATACCAAAGCAGCACCATAGAATAACATTGTGTACTGGGTGTGCATGTGCAGTGTGCATGGGGCTTCAAGTTCTGACACCATTTTGTGACAACGTTGTCCAGTTGTATGTGTTTCTTTTTATTGTTGGGTATTTGGGTAAATTTACTACACATTAATGCTATTTCTGTCTTTTTTTTTTTTTTTTTTAATGGTTTTTAACATACTATTTGAAGATCAATAAAGCTTGTTAGATATTTCCAATGATATACTGTGGTAGATTCTCCTTATTGCTTTCTTGGGATATCTCTTTATCCCAAACCCCCTTTCCTATATTCCAGTGATTTATTTGCTTTGGAGGTATCCCATCCTAACCGACGAATTAGTAACATCCTATTACTAGTTTAATTAAAACCATTTAATTAAATTGGATTCAGATTAATTTTACCCGTATATTCAAACGGCAATCTGCATCTAGTGGCTGGCAAGTGACAATCCACATCTTGTAGCAGGCAAGTGACGTGTCAAGTGACAATCCACATCTTGTAGCAGGCAAGTGACGTGTCAAGTGACAATCCACATCTTGTAGCAGGCAAGTGACGTGTCAGGTGACAATCCACATCTTGTAGCAGGCAAGTGACGTGTCAAGTGACAATCCACATCTTGTTGTGGGCAACTGACTTGTCAAGTGACAATCCGCACCATGTGGCGGGCAAGTGACAATCCGCACCTTGTGGCAGGCAAGTGACAATCCGCACCTTGTGGCAAATGACATGGCAAGTGACAATCCATATCTTGTGACAGGCAGGTGACAATCCGCATCTGGTGACAGGCAACGTAGCAAGTGACAATCCGCATCTGAAGGCAGGTGATGTGGCAAGTGACAAGCTGCATCTGAAGGTAGGTGATGTGGCAAGTGACAATCCGCATCTGGTGGCAACTGACACGCTGCATCTGGTGGCAGGTGATGTGGCAAGTGACACACTCAGGGTTCCCACTGATTCTGCATAATGGTGAGTTGAACTATTTCATTTTATATTACAATGTAATGATAGAAATAATGCACTTCAATCATCCTGGCACCATATCTACCATGGCGCCAGGATGATTGAAGCGCCAACACCAGCCATTGCCCTGATAAATTGCCCGTGAAAAAACCTTATTTCCTGGCAGTGCCCCTCCCGAGACTAGGCTCTGGATCCGCCCCTGTCCCTTTGGAGGGATTTGCTCCCAATCCCTTTTTTGACTACGGGACAGGAAGTGAAGGGAAATCTCCCCTATGGGACATGGATGGCAAAAAAAGAAAACCTGACCATCCCTTTCCATGTCCAAAAAAAAAAAAAAGTTGCCTATAGCTCTAGTTTAAGTGCTTGCTGACCAGCCACTGTCATTATAAGGTGGCACGATCCTGCAAATTGCCGTAGGTGTACGTCGCAGTGACAGAATGGGGATCTGCCTGTGTAAACAAGGCAAATCTCCGTTCTGACAGGGGAGACCACACAGATCCTGTCTTTCTGCTATGCAGGAAGATGGATCTGTGTTTCCCCAGTCCCCCATACAGTTAGAACACAGAGAGGGAACACATTTAACCCATTGATTGCCCCTGATGTTAACCCCTTCCCTGCCAGTGTCATTAGTACAATAGCAGTGTATATTTTTAGCACTGATTACTGTAATAATGTCACTGGTTCCCCAAAAACTGTCAGAAATTTCAGTTAGGTGGCCGATCTGTCCACCGCAATGTTGTAGTCCTGCTAAAAAAAAAAAAAAAACACTGATTGCCACCATTACTAGTAAAAAAAAATATGCCATAAATCGATTCCCTATTTTGTAGACGCGATAACGTTTGCACAGACCAATCAACATAAACTTATTAGGATTTTTTTACCAAAAATATGTAGAAGAATATATATTGGCCTAAACTGATGAAAAAATTAGATTTTTTTAATATATTTTTTTTTTGGAAATGTTTTATAGCAGAAAGTAAAAAATGTAGGTTTTTTTTTTCAAAATTGTCGCTCTTTTTTTGTTTATACCGCAAAAACTGCTGTAGCAATAACGGTGGAGCTGCTGGTTTAAAGCGGGCTGTTACCGTCACCTTCGTTACCTCTATTTCAACAGAACCAGGTCTAGGGTCCCATTGAGTTTAATACCAGACAATGTAGGCTCCGGACACTTGAGTATCTTTTCCAATGCTTTAATAAACGTAACTGTAGGAAGTAGCAGGAAAGAGGTAGAAAAAGAGTTGCAGGGAAGTTCAAATACCTTTTCTTAGTGTATTATTAGGAATTGAAATCTTGTAGGTGAATGTACTTTCCTCTTAGAGTTGAATCTTTGCCTGCCTGGATAGGTTTCTCTCACTAACCTAGCAACCAGTACGCAGCACGAACAAAAGTCTCTGCCACAGACTTGAATAGAACAAAACCTGTACGATCCTCTGCCACAGGATGTAATGGTTTACGATGAATAGCAAACACAGCACTAGAACCTTTAACCACTTGAGCCCCGGACCATTATGCTGCCTAAGGACCAGAGGTCTTTTTCCAATTTGGCACTGCGTCGCTTTAACTGCTAATTGCGCGGTTATGCAATGCTGTACCCAAACGAAATTTGCGTCCTTTTCTTCCCACAAATAGAGCTTTCTTTTGATGGTATTTGATCACCTCTGCAGTTTTTATTTTTTGCGCTATAAACGGAAAAAGACCGAAAATTTTGAAAAAAAATGATATTTTCTACTTTTTGTTATAAAAAAAATCCAATAAACTCAATTTTAGTCATACA
The DNA here is from genome assembly GCF_042186555.1 of Aquarana catesbeiana. NCBI lineage: Eukaryota > Metazoa > Chordata > Amphibia > Anura > Ranidae > Aquarana > Aquarana catesbeiana. The sequence continues at coordinate 419,563,175 of NC_133325.1, read as the reverse complement.
TTTAGGCCAAAATGTATTCGGCCACATGTCTTTGGTAAAAAAAATGTCAATAAGCGTATATTTATTGGTTTGCGCAAAAGTTATAGCGTCTACAAACTAGGGTACATTTTCTGGAATTTACACAGCTTTTAGTTTATGACTGCCTATGTCATTTCTTGAGGTGCTAAAATGGCAGGGCAGTACAAACCCCCCCCCAAATGACCCCATTTTGGAAAGTAGACACCCCAAGGAAATTGCTGATAGGCATGTTGAACCCATTGAATATTTATTTTTTTTGTCCCAAGTGATTGAATAATGACAAAAAAAAAAAAAATATTTACAAAAAGTTGTCACTAAATGATATATTGCTCACACAGGCCATGGGCCTATGTGGAATTGCACCCCAAAATATATTCAGCTACTTCTCCTGAGTACGGGGATACCACATGTGTGGGACTTTTTGGGAGCCTAGCCGCGTATGGGACCCCGAAAACCAATCACCGCCTTCAGGATTTCTAAGGGTGTAACTTTTTGATTTCACTCTTCACTGCCTATCACAGTTTCGGAGGCCATGGAATGCCCAGGTGGCACAACCCCCCCCCCCCCAAATGACCCCATTTTGGAAAGTAGACACCCCAAGCTATTTGCTGAGAGGCATATTGAGTCCATGGAATATTTTATATTTTGACACAAGTTGCGGGAAAGTGACACTTTTTTTTTTTTTTTTGCACAAAGTTGTCACTAAATGATATATTGCTCACACAGGCCATGGGCCTATGTGGAATTGCACCCCAAAATACATTTAGCTGCTTCTCCTGAGTATAGGGATACCACATGTGTGGGACTTTTTGGGAGCCTAGCCGCGTACGGGGCCCCGAAAACCAATCACCGCCTTCAGCGTTTTTAAGGGCGTGAATTTTTGATTTTACTCTTCACTGCCTAACACCGTTTCGGAGGCCATGGAATGCCCAGGTGGCACAAAACCCCCCCAAATGACCCCATTTTGGAAAGTAGACACCCCAAGCTATTTGCTGAGAGGCATGGTGAGTATTTTGCAGCTCTCATTTGTTTTTGAAAATGAAGAAAGACAAGAAAAAACTTTTTTTTTTTTTTCTTTTTTCAAATTTCAAAACTTTGTGACAAAAAGCGAGGTCTGCAAAATACTCACTATACCTCTCAGCAAATAGCTTGGGGTGTCTACTTTCCAAAATGGGGTCATTTGGGGGGGTTTTGTGCCACCTGGGCATTCCATGGCCTCCGAAACTGTGATAGGCAGTGAAGAGTGAAATCAAAAATTCACGCCCCTTAGAAAGCCTGAAGGCGGTGCTTGGTTTTCGGGGTCCCGTACACGGCTAGGCTCCCAAAAAGTCTCACACATGTGGTATCCCCGTACTCAGGAGAAGCAGCAGAATGTATTTTGGGGTGTAATTTCACATATTCCCATGGCATGTTTGAGCAATATATCATTTAGTGACAACTTTGTGCAAAAAAAAAAAAAAAATTTTGTCTCTTTCCCGCAACTTGTGTCGCAATATAAAATATTCCATGGACTCGACATGCCTCTCAGCAAATAGCTTGGGGTGTCTACTTTCCAAAATGGGGTCATTTGGGGGGGTTTTGAACTGTCCTGGCATTTTATGCACAACATTTAGAAGCTTATGTCACACATCACCCACTCTTCTAACCACTTGAAGACAAAGCCCTTTCTGACACTTATTTTTTACATGAAAAAGTTTTTTTTTTTTTGCAAGAAAATTACTTTGAACCCCCAAACATTATATATTTTTTTAAAGCAAATGCCCTACAGATTAAAATGGTGGGTGTTTCATTTTTTTTTTTCACACAGTATTTGCGCAGCGATTTTTCAAACGCATTTTTTGGGGAAAAAACACACTTTTTTAAATTTTAATGCACTAAAACACACTATATTGCCCAAATGTTTGATGAAATAAAAAAGATGATCTTAGACCGAGTACATGGATACCAAACATGACATGCTTTACAATTGCGCACAAACGTGCAGTGGCAACAAAATAAATACATTTTTAAAAGCCTTTAAAAGCCTTTACAGGTTACCACTTTAGATTTGCAGAGGAGGTCTACTGCAAAAATTACTGCCCTCGATCTGACCTTCGCGGCGATACCTCACATGCATGGTGCAATTGCTGTTTACGTTTGACGACAGACCGCCGCTTGCGTTCGCCTTAGCGCAAGAGCAGGGGGCGACAGGGGTGCTTTTTTTTTTTTTTTTTTCTTTATTATTTTTTTGCTTTTTTATCTTATTTTTAAACTGTTCCTTTCATTTTTTTTTTTTTTTTTTAAATCATTTTTATTGTTATCTCGGGGAATGTAAATATCCCCTATGATAGCAATAGGTAGTGACAGGTACTCTTTTTTGAAAAAATTGGGGTCTATTAGACCCTAGATCTCTCCTCTGCCCTCAAAGCATCTGACCACACCAAGATCGGTGTGATAAAATGCTTCCCCAATTTCCCAATGGCGCTATTTACATCCGGCGAAATCGAAGTCATAAAATGCTCGTAGCTTCCGGTTTCTTAGGCCATAGAGATGTTTGGAGCCACTCTTGTCTCTGATCAGCTCTATGGTCAGCTGGCTGAATCACCGGCTGCATTCTCAGGTTCCCTGTTGAGACAGGAGAGCCAGAGAAAAACACGGAAGACGGTGGGGGGGGGGGGCATTCCCTCCCACGGCTTGTAAAGGCAGTCTAGAGGCTAATTAGCCGCTAGGATTGCTTTTACATGAAAGCCGACCGCTGGCTGAAAAGAATGATACCAAGATGATACCTAAACCTGCAGGCATCATTCTGGTATAACCACTCAAAGTCGTGAATGGCATACCTGAAGACAAAAAAATGGTTAACAATAAAGCACAGTAAACAGTAAAGTATAAATAATTACATACCTGAAAAACAAACATGATAAAACATAATAACAATAACAATAAAACACTGCAGAATAGAATACAGTAAAAAAAGAGCAGAACAATAGAGAGAGAGAATAGAGAGAGAGAACAATAAAACGACAACTATTTTTTTTTATTTTATATATATATTTTTTTTTTTTTTACACTTTTTTTGTAACTAACTTTTATAACTGTAACCGGTTCCAGGTTCGGGTCTCTCAAAATGCGATGGCATCTTGGGAGACCCTGTGAAAGTGTGCCTAGTCTGTGCAATGCTGTACCCTACGCTAATACTCAACTAATGAATGGTAGCGTTCAAAACATTCACCAATGCAAAGACCAGGATTGTCAGGACAGGAGGGACAATAATAGCGGGTGTCACGCCTATATCCGCGTTTGCTGCAGACACAACATCTTTTTGGGGGGGTTCGTTGGGTAGGGGTACTCGGGAGCACATAAAAATGCCTCTCATGCAGCCGACTGCATTTGGTTGGGGATGTGAATGGGGGAAGTACGGGCGCTGCAGAAGCGGTGGGTTCCCAATTAGGATTGGCGAATGCAGCAGGAAGGGCACTATGGGCACGACGGGCCTGTGTTTGTCTTTTTGGTGGCAGCGGGACACTACTTGTGCTTGTCACCTCACCAGCTTGAACTACACTTATGGGACTCGCCACGTCACCAAGTGTTACTGCAGCGCTGGTTTGACTACGACCGGGGTATACTAGGCCGCTGGTGCTTGCCAGTTCAAAAAAAAGCTTCCAAAAAAACTGTTGGCGATCGCAGGGATCAGGCCTGACTCTGCGAACACTGCAGTTATGCGTTTAGTGTTTTGTAAGTGTCAGTGATCGATCGATACTGCACTTGGGTGGGCTGGACTGGGCCGGGCGGAGGGGCAAAACGCAGGTGCTAGCAGGTATCTGGGTTGATCCCGCTAACACTGCGTTTTTGGGAACCCTAAACTGCTGGGGACGCTAGTATAGATCTGATCGGATCAGATATTGATGCGTTCAGATACTATACCACTAAAGGAGGCGTATGCTGCGTGCGTGGGTGTTAGTGGTACTGGCGCTAACCTGACGCTGCCTGGGGCCGGTGCTTGCTAGTTCACCAAAATGCTACCAAAAAAACTGTTAGCGATCGCAGGGATCAGGCCTGACTCTGCGAACGCTGCAGTTATGCATTTAGTGTTTTGTAAGTGACAGTGATCGATCGATACTGCACTTGGGTGGGCTGGGCTGGGCCGGGCGGAGGGGCACAACGCAGGTGCTAGCAGGTATCTGGGCTGATCCCGCTAACACTGCGTTTTTGGGAACCCTAAACTGCTGGGGACGCTAGTATAGATCTGATCGGATCAGATATTGATCCGATCAGATACTATACCACTAAGGGAGGTGTACGGTGCGTGCATGGGTGTTAGCGGTACTGGCGCTAACCTGACGCTGCCTGGTGCTTGCTTGCCAGTTCACCAAAATGCTACCAAAAAAACCGTTAGCGATCGCAGGGATCAGGCCTGACTCTGCGAACGCTGCAGTTATGCGTTTAGTGTTTTGTAAGTGACAGTGATCGATCGATACTGCACTTGGGTGGGCTGGGCGGAGGGGCAAAACGCAGGTGCTAGCGGGTATCTGGGCTGATCCCGCTAACACTGTGTTTTTGGGAACCCTAAACTGCTGGGGACGCTAGTATAGATCTGATCAGATCAGATATTGATCCGATCAGATACTATACCACTAAGGGAGGCGCATGCTGCGTGCGTGGGTGTTAGCGGTACTGGCGCTAATCTGACGCTGCCTGGGGCGACGCATATCACCGCCGGGCGATCAGGGGGCTAAACCTTTATTAGGTAATAAACGGCGGGTGCCCTGACACTATAAAAAATAAACGAACTAACCTGCGTCACCCGTAACGGTTATACGGTGATCAGTGGTGAAAGGGTTAACTAGGGGGCAATCAAGGGGTTAAAACATTTATTAGGTAGTATATGGGGGTCCCTGTCACTATAAAACGCTGACGGCGAACCTAAATATTTACCTCACTAACTAGCGTCACCAGCGACACTAATACAGCGATCAGAAAAATGATCGCTTAGCGACACTGGTGACAGGGGGTGATCAAGGGGTTAAAACTTTATTAGGGGGGGTTAGGGGGGTACCCTAGACCTAAAGGGGGGTAATACTCACTGTCCCAACACTGTAACTGTCACAAACTGACACTATGCAGTAATCAGAAAAAAAAAAAAAAAAAAAAAAAAAAAAAACCTGCTGGTGTCAGTTTGTGACGGGGGGGGGGGGGTGATTGGGGGGGGATCGGGGGGCGATCGGGGGGGGGGGGGGGGGGGGATCGGGGTGTTTTGTATGCCTGGCATGTTCTACTGTGTGTGTGTGTGTGTGTGTGTGTGTGTGTGTGTGTGTGTGTGTTGTGCACTCACATTGATGTCTTCTCCCCTCGGCGCTGGAACGGAAACTACCGAGCCGAGGGGAGATGACATCATTTCCTTTGGTGCTGTTTAGCATACAGCAGCAAAGGAATGTTCCCATTGGCCGGCGGCGATCGCGAGGGGGGGGCCACGAACGGATGGCCTCCCCCTCATCTCGGATCGCCGGGGAACAGAACGGGACCGCTTCGGGCACCAGGGGGGGGTCCGATCGGACCCCCCACCCGCTAGAGGCAAATCACGTACATGTACGTGATTTTGCCTGCCCGTGCCGCCTTGCCGACGTAAATCGGCGTTAGGCGGTCCTTAAGTGGTTAAAGGGGTTGTAAAGTTATTATTATTTTTTTTTTTTTTTTAAAAATAACAAACATGTTATACTTACCTTCACTGTGCAGCTCGTTCTGCACAGAGTGGCCCCGAACCTGGTCTTCTGGGGTCCCTCGGCGGCTGTTTCAGCTCCTCCCCGCAAGCATTTACCACCTTCATGCGAGCTCCCTCGCACGGTGGTGAGTGCTTGCGGGCTCGCTGTATCACTCGGCCCCGCCCCCCGGCGCGCCGCGTCATCGGATGTGATTGACAGCAGCGCGAGCCAATGGCTGCGCTGCTTTCAATCCATCCACTGCAGCCAATCAGCGACCAGGCTGAGCTGCAATGAAGCTGACGAGGACGAGGAGCGAAGATTCGAGGCGTCAGGTAAGTAAAACGGGGGGCCTGGGGGCGGCGGTACTGTCAAAAGTTTTTTCACCTTAATGCATAGAATGCATTAAGGTGAAAAAAATTTTACCTTTACAACCCCTTTAAGCCGACCTGGCAGTACTGTGCGGTAGGATAACTTTAGGATACGTCCTCCAACTGAGTCACCAGGCCCCTCTCCAAACCAGCACTCTGCATGATCCTTCCACGACGGGTCCTCCCCTGGGATCTTCTCAGTTGTCCAGCTTCTTCCCGTAGGACAGACAGCCCTGCCGCTGTAGTAGGCCCCAGACAGGCTTCTGGGCCCACCCACACGCTGCAGCAACGTGTGCCTCCCGATCGGAGGACCACGCGGTAGTACTCCTAACACATACCTGTTGGCCAGGAGGGCCAGCAGGTTGAACGAAAGACGAACCCTAAAACATGGCTTCTGTCCCATAAATACCCTCTCCCAGAATGCAACTCGGAGGACCACCTCCACTGAGTTATCTCTGGGACAGAGGAGCACCCATACGCTTCAACATGTTGCCTTTCCAACACCGACCCATGGCGACAACGACACCCACAGGCACAGTGTGAAACTACACGCAACTCTGTCAAGTTGGAACAGAGGCAAATCTGACCATGTATGAACGGATAACCCACTAAATTTACCTATAAGTAGTAGATTGAAAGTCTACCAGCGCTACACTGCAGAGGTGATCAAATAGCACCAAAAGAAAGCTCTATTTGTGGAAAAAAAATAGGACATCAATTTTGTTTGGGTACAGCTATGCACGACTGTGGAAGTGTCAGTTAAAGCAACGCAGTGCCGTATCGCAAAAAATGGCCTGGTCAGGAAGGGGGCAAATCCTTCCGGTGCTGAAGTGGTTAATATCACTTTAGAAAAGGTCTGCCTAGTCGTTGTGCGTCAAATCCACACATGAGCACACTGGGCACCAGGTGCAGATAAGAATTACGCCTCTGCTGTGTCTGTGAATAGCAGTCACAGTACTACATAGACGCAAGTATGCATAGGCTGCCTTCTTCTCACATTGGCTGGGACTATTTCTCTACTCTCTACTCTCTACTGGTTACTATGTGAGGTTACACATCTTAATGATTGGTTAGGAAATCGTTGGACAAGCTTTGATTGGATTAAATATCCTCGGCCATCCCTACGGCTGCTATCGTTTGTGTGTATATGTGTGCAGCCGATGTTCCGTCAGATTCGGCGACCGGTCAGAATGTGTAACAGAAGTGACGTTTCGTCGCCGCCATCTTGCTACACCCCGCACCTGTCCACAGTAAGGGTGCAGTTAGAAGGGGGCAAGCGGACATATTGTTACACCCACCGGAGTTTTGCATTTTACACTTATTTATAACAGTACACTGAGCTTATATAGTGAAAGACAATACTTAGATCTCTGTGTGAATGTTTAGATGATGAATTTTAAAAGCAGCCAACTTCTGTCAGATTAGAAAACCTGAGCGATGAGCAGGCTTGCTGCCGCTTTTAAAATTTAACATCTAAACATTCATACAGAGTTCTAAGCACTGTATTGCACTATATAGCCTCAGTTTACTGTTAAAATAAGTGTAAAATGCAAAACTCCGGTGGGTGTAAAAAGATGTCCGCTTGTCCCCTTCTCAGTATATCCTTACTGTGGAGAAGTGAGGGATGTAGCAAGATGGTGGCGGCGAAACGTCACTTCCGTTACACATTCTGACAGGTCGCCGAATCTGACGGAACACCGGTATAACGGAGCTTGTGAGGGAGGGGGTAGTGTATAGTTTGGAGGCAGACGGAGCTCTCTCGCCCCCTCCCGTACGGCCTGCGCTTCATATCTGGTTATGGCCTCTGTAGATGTACGCAGCAATGGAGCCGAGGCCTGTGAGGATTCTGAGGAGGATGTGGAAGAGTGGCGGAATGACCGGAGGAAGCGCTCCAAGGTGAGAAGGCGGCTTGGGCCGCTCCGTCCAGCACGGTGTCCTTCCTATGTGTGCCGGGCTCCTATGAAGACGGACACGGCTCCTATTCACAATGGCATTTACAGTGTCCTAGCATTGGACTGCCTTCATGTGATAGGGCTGACAGGCCAGGTACACCAGGTTTTTACACTACAGGGTCCATACTTCCAGTTTCTGCCATGTAATAAGGATTTTTCTTTTAGCTGAGAGTAACATAAGATCGTTGCTGAAAAATGCTAGTTTCCTGGCTGTCCATCTGACATCATCACCGCAGTAGTTCTTGGATTGCCCATCAGCTATCAGGAAGATTAGATAACCGCTGTCCACGTTTCTCTTTATTTTACCTTGTGTATGGGAGTCCTTTAAAGAAGAACTAAAGTCCTGCTGTCACTCACTGTGGGCAGGTAGGCGTGAAGAGACATGCAATACCTTTTCTGTAATAAAATTCACCTGCCTGCTCACCGCGTTCTCCAGTAAGGATGAGCTCGGGTTTGTTCGCAACTCCGTGTGCCCGCCAGGAAGCTGGTACTCCGCAGCGCTAATCACAGTGAGACGTTTCCCAATCCGCGGCTGCACAGATCGGGAAATGTCTCACTACCTGTCAGCACTGCCAAGTGTCAGCTTCCTGGCGGGTAGGTGGAATTTGCGAACACGTCTGAGCTCATCCTTATAATCCAGCATTGAAACTGAGCTGCACATGCGTAACCCCTGTGTGCCGGGATGACTAGCTCCTACGCATGTGTCGGAGTGAAGCCATACTCCACTTACAGTGCCAGCCTGATCCCAGTGTGCCAATATGACTAGCTCCTGCGCACGTGTCAGAGTGACATTATACTCGGCTTACAGTGCCAGTCTGATCCCTGTGTGCCGGGATGACTAGCTCCTGCGCATGTGTCGGAGTGACATCATACTCGGCTTATAGTGCCAGCCTGATCCCTGTGTGCCGGGATGACTAGCTCCTGCGCATGTGTCGGAGTGACATCATACTCGGCTTACAGTGCCAGTCTGATCCCTGTGTGCCGGGATGACTAGCTCCTGCGCATGTTTCAGAGTGAAGTCATACTCCGCTTACAGTGCCAGCCTGATCCCTGTGTGCCGGGATGACTTGCGCAATGCGTTGGCGTGAAGTCGTACTTCACTTACAGTGCCAGCCCGATCCCTGTATGTCTGGATGACTTGCGCATGTGTTGGAGTGAAGTCCTACTCCGCTTACAGTGCCAGCCCGATCCCTGTATGTCTGGATGACTTGTGCATGTGTTGGAGTGAAGTCGTACTCCACTTACAGTGCCAGCCTGATCCCAGTGTGCTGGGATGACTAGCTCCTGCGCTTGTGTCGGAGTGAAGTCAAACTCAGCTTACAGTGCCAACCTAATCCCTGTGTGCGGGGATGACTAGCTCCTGCATGTGTTTCGGAGTGAAGTCATACTCGACTTACAGTGCCAGCCTGATCCCAGTGTGCCAGCATGACTAGCTGTGCGTCGTGTTGACTAGCTCCTGCGCAGGTTTAGGAGTGAAGTCATACTCTGCTTAAAGTGCCAGCCTGATCCCTGTGTGCCGGGATGACTTGTGCAATGCGTTGGCGTGAAGTCGTACTCCACTTACAGTGCCAGCCTGATCCCTGTGTGTTGGATGACTTGCGCATGTGTTGGAGTGAAGTCGTACTCAGCTTATGATGCCAGCCTAAACCCTGTGTGCAGAGATGACTAGCTCCTACGCATGTGTCGGAGTGAAGTCTTCCCACACTGCCCAGTGAAGAACGGCACACTAACGAAGATGCCGGGGAGGGACAGGAACAGTTGGAAAAGATATTAGGCCCCTTTCACATGACTGTTCTGATCATGGTTTCCGGTCAGACTTTCAGATTTATGCTTGTGGACCAGCGGGTGTAAACGGACTTGTCTGTTTTACATCCACCTACCTCCGATCCAGTCCGCTAACAACAAACGAAAAGAGATCCATTGTTTTCCTTGGGGGGTGGATCGGAGGTAGTCAGGTGTAAACAGATAGCAGAATCCTTTTACTCACGGCCACCCACAGAGCAGAGTGGGACCTGTCATCTGCCCGCTCTGCTCAGATCAGTAGGAGATCTGTGAGCTGTTCCACTGCTGATCAGAACAGCTCGCCCTGTGTGGAAGGGGCCTAAATTTCACACCCTTTAGTTCTGCTTTAAGGGATGGGTACCTTGCTGTTCACTATAGGCAAGATGGAGTACTAAGGGATTAGAAAACCTGTCAGGTTTTTATTGCCGTCTGTGTCCTCATTAGAAAGATTCACACTCTCTATTTGTCCTGGTGACTATTCTCACTGAGAGTGAAAGGAAATCCCAAATTTTGGGCTGTCACCAGAACAGGAATAGAGGGGAAATCTTCCAATGGGGACACTAGTTCTGGTGACAACCAGTGATTCCTTCTTTTTGTTGGTTTGCTGTTTTGGCTATGGGGCAGGAAGTGAAGGCAAATCTCAATAGGACACAGATGGCAAAACCTGACAAGGTTATAACGCTCCTTTATGCCCCTTTCACAAGGGCAAATGAAAATTGAGGTAGTTGCACGCTAATATGGTATGAAATGTGAAACTTAGAAAAACATATAATATTGATAACTTTTTACTGCAGCTGTCACTAATGTGCTCCCACAGAAATCAGTAAAAAACTATAGGTGTAACAGCGCTGTGAAAGTGAAATAAACAATTATGGTGATAAACACTGATATTGCAATAATATGAAAAAAGTCCAAAAACATGAAATGAATGAATCCACATTGTGCAAGAAAAAAACAAAACAAAAACAAGCTTGTGTGATTCTTCAGACAACCTCCATGAACAAAGTGCTCCCGCCAACTCATGCAATGCTTGCTCACCTCCTTTAAACGACCCTGTAAGGAGTCAAACACGCCTTGCACCCTGTGCAAATGTTTTCTCCCAGGGATCATCAGAGTATCTTGGTGGCTCAAAGGATGAAAGTAATCAAAAGCAGGTAGGTGCTCCTTCCACTGTGCTGCTTCAAATTTTAAATCCACAATGACTACCGGGAAGTTCAACAACACATGAAAAAAAACAAGAGAAAGTGCCTCCTATAGTGCAGTATCCGAGGGGTTAAAAATGAAACCACTCCACCCCAGCTAGCATTGAACACGCATTTAATGAAATTTTAAAAGCATTAAAAATGACATGACAGTCTCACTCAGTAGTAGTCCACCGCCAGGCTCCACCTCTACTAGTTTCACCACCTCCCATGTGGCTTTATCTGGAGGAATGAGCCCTGCGGCTATGGCGGGATTCATTTATAGTGTCAAATATAAAAAAATTTACCTTGTTTGAATACAGCTGCAGCGTTTAAAAGACGCCCGCACATGCTCAGTGTAAAGCCTCATGTTAGCACTGCTCATTGAAAAACTTACGTTGCGCTATTATGACACACTTCCAGGTTAAACCGGAAGTGGTCATAATGCAACTACTTCCGGTCACAAATTGAATACACACAAGGGCTTCAACAAAATGGCTAAATTTAGGGGACATAAAAATCAAAAGTAGAGGAAAAACCTTCAATGGAATATAAAACTTACCAGATAATTCTAAAAAAACATAGACAATAGCAATAAAGTATGCTTAGCATCATCAATGGCTAAAAATAATAAACATTGCATCTAGTAATATGATCATAATATATAATAGGATCACCAATTGAAAATGTCCATAATCTAGGGCTGAAACAACTAATCGCTTAATCGACAACTAATCGATTATGAAATTAATCGATTACTATTTTCATAATCGATTAATCGGACAGTAACATAATGGGGTTAAAAAAATAAAATAAAATGAGCCCTTTATAGCACAAAAAGAGCAAATAATTGTTGCTGTAAATATTACTTTCACAGTTCTACAGTTAAAAAATGAACCCCTGTGGTGATTATCTAAAGGGCTAATTTTTTTTTTTTTTAACCCCATTATATTACTAAACGTCTTAGACCTGCTTCACACCTATGTGTTTTTTGGTGCTTTTTGCAGAAACACACTACAGTTCATTTACATGGCTTCCTATGGGACACGTTCACATCTATGCTTTTTTCAGCCGCTGCGTATTTGGAAAGTGTCAGGGACTTTTTTTTTTTTTTTAACGCAAATCGGTGCTTTTTTTGGTTCAATATACTTAAATGGAGAAGCTGCTAAAAAGCACGTAATGCGTTTTTGCAGCAATTTGTGTTTTTAAATTTGCCCAACAACAAATTGTCCAAAAAAAATGCAAAAACGCAAATCGCAGCAAAATCACATGTGCAAAAATCAAAACGCACAGCAAAAAGCACTGCAGAAACGGATCAAAACCAAACTGCATAAGTGTGTACCGAGCCTTATGCTGGCCACACGGATCAATTTTCAGACGAGAATATTCAGACAAAAAATCTTTGTACATTCGCTGAATGAAAGAATGAAAAAAATTGATCTCTGAGTCTGATGATATTTACCAGATTCACCCTTTAATAGTATATCTCCTCTAATAGTATATACAGTATATCTCTTCTAATTGTATATACAGTATATCTTCTCTAATAGTATATACAGTATATCTCTTCTAATAGTATATACAGTAGAACTCCTCTAATTGTATATACAGTATATCTCTTCTAATTGTATATACAGTATATCTCCTCTGTCTTATTCTCAAAGTGGATTAGAGCTTTTGCTCCCTAACCATGAAGTTGGTAATTTATATTTACCACTGCATTGAGATATTTAGGAATACATTTCCTTTTTTTTTTTTTTAAACTTTAGATATTAAACTAAATTATACACCACAGTTTTTTTTAAGGTTATTAATCGAAACAATAATCGGCCAACTAATCGATTATGAAAATAATCGTTAGTTGCAGCCCTACCATAATCCCTATAATAAAATGTCCTTTGTCTCTAGGGAATCAATTATAATAAAAAAGCAGGATAATATGCAGGTGAAAAAAACATATATACATCTTAACAGAGAGGAAAATCTAAAAATACCGATATTAGAAATGCTGGTAATTTCTTTTAAAAAAATATGACCTTAAAAATCGTTTATAAAGCAATTAATGGCTGTAATGTTTGCATCTCATATATCCAAAAAGACTCGCGCTGACTCAAAGACTTGACCCATCATAAGGGCGCCTCCGTGTAGCGGATTCTGCTTGCTCAACAGGAGATTGAGCAGGCAGATGACTGGTCCTTGTCTGCTCCGCTGTGCAGAGCAGACACAGTCCCGCTCTCCTGTATGGGGAAATTGGATGCAAACGGTCCACCTGTCTATTTCCATTCAATCCAGTATGCCGTACAGATGGAGAATAAGGGTCCTTTCACATGGAACGGATCCGTGATGATCTGCCTCGTGAACATCCGCTTGCTCAGCGGGGATTGCTCCATGGATCCCCGCTGAGCAGGCAGACGACAGGTCCGTCGCTGCATGCTGTGCAGCAACGGACCTGTCAGAGTGCCGCTCTCCCCTATGGGGGATCGGATGATGACGGACCGTAGAGTCCGTCGTCATCCGATTCGAAAACAGATGGAAAAGTAGGTTTTTCCTCCGTTACACTTTTTCGGAGCGGGTCGGATGTCAGTGGACATGTCACCGCTGACATCCGACGCTCCATAGAGGTCTATGGAGGGTCCGTTCAGGTCCGCCTAAAAAACTGACAGGCGGACCTGAACGGATCGTTCATGTGAAAGAGGCCTAAGACAACCTTCCATCTGTTTTTTGCAGGATCGGATGGCGGCATGTGTCCGCTGACATCCGCTGCTCTATAGGGGAGAATGGAGGGTCCATTCTCCCCTATTCTTACTTTCATGCATAGAATGCATAACGGTAAAAGTTAGGCTTTATAACCATTTTAATGGTGTGAGATTGCATGAAGCAACGTTAAAGTATGCCTATGATTAAAGTTTAAATTCACATATTCGTTTTTACATTGTATTCCAGTTATTTCTAGGCCACTCCTATTTTTACATGATCTTGAAGGTTGTAAACTTACTTTGTGAAGATCCCCACACATTTACTTCCTTGAATTTTGTGATGTGTATTATTCACTAAGCCTACTGTGAAGTGGGCACTACTGTGTCGCACATTTCACAGAGCCTGCCTTCTGAACTAGGAGGAGGCATTTCAAAAGGCGGAGTCAGTATTGGAATCACTGCTTACAGGCAGTAAGGAATTATGTAGTCCTTAGAAATTGAAAGTAAACAGCAGAGGAGAAGCTGCAGGTAATGCAGGGACTCCAGGGAGTTGTGGAAAGAGATGGCCAGCAGACAGTGAGAACTTGCATAATGAAAGGAGAGCTTATAATGGATTGTCCAAACAACTATTGTTTGAGTTGCTATTACAATGCTAATGGTATAAAATAAAAGTATTTAAATTTAAAATAAAAGTACAAAGAATTTAAAGAACCGTCTAATAGCTAAAAACATTGGGTGTTATGTTGTCTCCTCACTGTCTGTTTTAATCCTGAAAAGCTCACACTATCCCGTGCAATGCACAAGCTTGGGACATGGCCCAGTTTACTTAAATAGGTTGCATTTGCTGATAGTGCTGCCTGCCAAACAGGACAAGGGGTTTCATTTTTGATGTGGCAGGTGTACAACCCCCTCCAAATGCTGTTAGGTAAAGGGACAATAAGTAAAAGCAAAATTTATTTAAAGTGTCATTGAATTCTGAAAAAAAAAAACCTCTTCCTAATAAATATATTATTGGGCAGCACGGTGGCTAAGTGGTTAGCATGTCGGCACCAGGGTTCAAATCCCAACCACGGCACTACCTGCCTGGAGTTTGCACGTTCTCCCTGTGCCTGCGTGGGTTTCCTCCGGGTACTCTGGTTTCCTTCCACTTCCCAAAGACACGCTGGTAGGTTAATTGGTTCCTGTCTAAATTGGCCCTAGTGTGTTGTATGTATGAATGTGACTTAATGGACATAGAGTCTAAACTCTTTTGAAGGAATGGACTGATGTGAATCTACATTATATATGTAAAGCGCTGCATAAATTGACAGCGCTATAGAAGTACCGGTAGTAAATAAATGTGTCTCTGCCGATTTGTTTAGGTCTAAATCTGCCTATTGTTTAGGTTTTAAAATCTTTACATATAAATAAACTATTTGTGCAACTTGGCAGGCTCATAAAGCCTCTGCACTACAAATTAGCTACAAATTATACGTGGAATTAACAAAAAATCTCAAATATTATCAGACTTATGGTGCTTACACATTTTATTTGTTTTTCAGATCATTCCGGTATGGGAAAACAAGGCATGTGGTTCCTCCCGCAGTTTAGTTAGAAAAATCGGATCACACCTGCCTCTGAAGCCGTGTCCAAGAGCATGTTTTGAGGTAATCTTTTGGAATGACCACTTAAATCTAAAAATATATGTATCAGAGACTTTAGTACAGAATGTTCTATCCTTGTTATCTGTGCAACAAAGAGCATTATGTTTCATGTGACTAATCATATAGAAAGCTTAAAGGGGTTGTAAAGTCTACAGGTTTTTTTACCTTCATGCATTCTATGCATTAAAGCAGAGTATCACTTGGTGCCACACCCAGACAGAGTTTACACTATGGTAGCTTTCGTCAAACAGGCAAAAAGTTTTTATTTTCTGATTAGAGCATTCAGAGTTTCATTCAATTTTTGTTTTTTCTTTTTTCTTTTTTGAAATTACTTTTTATTAATGTTTGCATAGTACAAAAAGGAAAACAGAAAACAACCCTGCTACGCAGGGCGGGAATCATAAAAAAATAAGTACACATCCTGCATACCCCCCCCCCCATCAAGGTTTACCACCCCGTTGACAAATCCACCCTCTCGGATGCAAATCCCCTCAAACAAAAAAGGGGGTAAATATCTGAACATCATAGCACAGACATTAATGTAAAGACTTCACAGTTTTATAGTAGTAACGCCAACAATCATCTCCATATACATCTTTCGAAGCAACAGGCAATCCCCAAAAAGCCCCAATGGTAGTGCAGGTATGAGAGAGCCCTATAGATCCATACCTCACCACCATGTAGATAACCCCTCCCAAAGGAATCTATAAAGAAATTAGGCTATTGATAGATCACTGTCCAACCAAATCTTGCATACTTTGTCAAATTTCTTTGGACACCCTCTGCTCAGATATGTTGATTTATAGAACGGAATCACTCTATTTACAAACCCCTTCCAGTATGATCAGTGCCTTGCGCGCGTAAAACACTAATAAGCTAAGCAAGGTACGCTGGGCCCTACTAAGTGCCAAGCCCTCCACCTAGCCAACTAAGCATGTTGCTACAGTCAAGGACACTGGTATAGACGTAATCTCTGTTATACAGCGCCAAAAGACGTGGCTAAAATTAGCTGGGGTGTGTGAGCAATGCCAACATTCAGCTGATGCACCCAAGTAGATTCTAGATAACTTTGCTGGGGTCTAATATATCCTGTGCAGGAATTTTTAAATTGAATCAAGTGATCTCTAGCAGATACTAGGTGAGTGAAAGGATCGCTCCACATATCATCCTACTCCTCTCCACCCAAATCTGGGACCTCCTCCACCCACTGCTCCCTACATTTGATCACTGAAGGAGGGAGAAAGGAAACAGCTCCTTATATAATTCAGATAGTGTTTTTTTCATTGAGTCATCCAATAGAATATTCTCCAGAGCTGTAGACCTAAGATCCAGCTTAGTGGAGCCAAATTGAGACACAAATGTGTGACGCAATTGGAGGTAACAAAAAAGATGGGGGTTCGGAAGTGCAAACTTCTGTTTTTAGATCTGAGAACTGTAGCAGCTCGCCTCCCCTGGTGACATCACCCGAAGTTTTAATCCCTCTTGACGCCCATAACATTGGATCTGGGATAGTAAGTAGATGAGGAAAACGGGTTTTTCTCTGCAAAGGTGAGGCCGGCAATATGGCAGTAGATGCAGGTGCCAGCAACCGCTGAACACAATCCCAAGCCTTAACAGTGGCTCGCATTGTGCCCGTCAGTGGATACAGAGCCCCTGTAAACAAGGAGACGCAGGCTCTCATAAGAACCCATCACCGCAACCTCTAAGATCGTAGCAGAATCCCTGTCATCCCCAAGAGGCCATCTCTGTGCAAAAACTCCCTGGCCAGCTAAGAAATATTTAAACATATCAGGAAGCGCCAGACCCCCTTGTCCCCAGGGCTTCTGGAATGTCATGAGGCCAATTCTAGGAGGGGAGTTCCCCCATATGAAAGAACCAAACATGCCATGGACCCGATGGAAAATAGGAGTGCAGAATCCAAATGGGTGAGTTATATAAAAAATACAAGAAGGCTGGAAGTATTTTCATCAATTTTGTTTAATTATAGGAAAAAACTGTGGCAAAAAAATCAGAAAAATATATTATAAAACAACCAATAATTACCAGTAAACTAAACAGAATTAAAAGTGATAATTGGCCAAATTAAATTGGTCTTTAACCGCTTAAGGATCGCCACACATACATATACTGTGGCAGGGAGGCCCTTGAGTGCAAAATCAGACAGGTACGTGATTCCTTTCCTCCGATGGGGCGCACGCCGCCGGAGCCCCACTCTCGCTGTGATTGGACACAGCAGAAGCCAACGATCACCTGCAATCGTTCACAGGAGAGACAGACCGCCATTCTGTGAGGGAGGAAAACGGAGATCTTGTGTTTCTACTAAGCATAAACACCGATCTCTGTTTACCTCCAATCAGCATCCCCCCCAGTTAGAACTCCCTAGGAGCACACTTAACCCTTTGATCACCCCTGATGTTAACCTCTTTCCTTCCAGTGTCATTTATACAGTAAGAATGCTTTTTTTTTTTTTTTTTAAGCACTTATCATTGTGTTGGTGTCACTTGGTGTCAGATTTGTCTGCTGCAATGTTGCAGTCCTGCTAAAAATCACTGATTGCCGCCATTACTAGTAAAGAGAGTTTAAAAAAAAAAAAAAGTCCATGAATCTATGCCAAAGTTTGTAGACGCTATAACTTTTGTGCAAACCAAAAGCCAGGGATGGATGGGGGAGTTTGCTTTGAATATTACAAAATAAATTAGTGTGTTTTGGTTTTCTAGTGCTCACAGATGAAGTGAAGTTTTGCTTTAGGAGCATAATGTGCTAGTATGCATGGCACTCTAGCATATTATGAAAGACTTGCCTTAAAATGAAGCGCTCCAGCGGTGCACTGTCACTGCTGACAGGGCTTCCATATTCAACAGGCCTTCCTTCTGGGTTTGTGGTCACCGGGCATTTGAATGGCCGAACCGTGATGATATCACTCCTGCACATGCGCACAGGAGCCATAATCGTGGCACAGCGCTTTGAAGGGACAACATACTTTAGAGCACAGTGCCCAATGCACCGGTGAACTCACCGGCTGCAGAAACAGCGAATATCTCCTAAATGGTGCACGTTTAGGAAGTATTTCTTATGCCTACAGGTAAGCTTTATTATAAGCTTACCTGTAGGCAGAAGTCACCAAGCGTTTTTACTATTGCTTTAATGCCATGTGCATACCAGTTGCAAAATAAGTCCAATTTTTTTGTATCTGGGCCACTGGCTCTATGGAATAAAGATCTATAGCTCCCAATTGCCACCATCTCTCTTTTTTTTTTTTTTTTTTTTTTTTTTTTTTTTTTTTTGTCCCTGAAGAAGATGTTAAAGGGGTTGTAAAGGTGAAAAAACTTTTGACAATACCGCCGCCCCCAGCCCCCCCGTTTTACTTACCTGACGCCTCGAATCTTCGCTGCTCGTTCTCGTCATCTTCATTGCAGCTCAGCCTGGTCGCTGATTGGCTGCAGTGGATGGATTGAAAGCAGCGCAGCCATTGGCTCGCGCTGCTGT
Organism: Aquarana catesbeiana; assembly: GCF_042186555.1. Classification (NCBI taxonomy): domain Eukaryota; kingdom Metazoa; phylum Chordata; class Amphibia; order Anura; family Ranidae; genus Aquarana; species Aquarana catesbeiana. The sequence continues at coordinate 419,544,371 of NC_133325.1, read as the reverse complement.
CAATCACATCCGATGACGCGGCGCGCTGGGGGGCGGGGCCGAGTGATACAGCGAGCGGCTATATCACGGGAGCGCGCCCGAAAGCACTCACCACCATGCGAGGGAGCTCGCATTAAGGTGGTGAATGCATGCGGGGAGGAGCTGAAACAGCCGCCGAGGGACCCCAGAAGACCAGGTTCGGGGCCACTCTGTGCAGAACGAGCTGCACAGTGAAGGTAAGTATAACATGTTTGTTATTTAAAAAAAAAAAAAAAAAATTAACTTTACAACCCCTTTTAAGAAGCTATTTACAGAATTAACACAGCCAATCAAAGGGTCGTCAAAGTTTTATTATGCTTTAGCAGAAACTTCTTTCATGCCAGTTATTCTAACTATATTTACAGTATATTTCCATTTGGTATGGTTTTACAATCTGACAACCAACTCAGTATTGAACAGAATTAAATTACAATTTGATATGCTGTAAACAGGATATGGATCCTATAAAAATCCTTTACTTCTCTTTTAATGGGTGAGGGCTTATATCCAGAACAAGCAAGTGCATATTGTGTGTCCTGACATATGGTGCACACAACATATTTCCAGACCAATTCCTAAACAGGTAGTTAAAGAGAAACTTCTCTCCCCCAACCTCCTGCTGCAATTTTTATATCTTAATCGTATAGTACAAGACGCTAAATATGCATAGGTCCTGGGTTGTAGGAGGCTATCTTCAGGAGACCGAACACTGGCAAAAGCTTTGCTAGACATGGCATGCTGCTATAGCAGATGTTCCTTCAGTTAAGGTTACTGCGGACAGAAAATTTAGGATACTCCCTAAAGGCTTTTACTCTTGCAGGTTCAGCCCTGCAGCCGGCTATTGCTGCAATTTCTGTTTGTCAAACTGCAGCTAATTTGTCTAGGGCAATGAACAATCAACATTTATTTTATTATTTATTTCAGGTACTTGTATAGCGCCGTCAATTTACGCAGCGCTTTACATATACATTGTACATTCACATCAGTCCCTACCCTCAAGTCCTTCTTCCACTGTGAAAGACTCCAAATGCCCCTCCACCAACCGCCCCCCCCCCCCCCGCCCCCCCCTCCTTCCCCAATGGGTTATTTGTCCTATGGACTTAAAATTTCAGAACAAGTTATTATGGAATCCTCAGGGTTCCCAATTGACTTTGAGACAAGGTGTAATATCTGGCATCCGTAAACATTCAAGATGCCTATATATGCATTCTCATTTACCCACCTTATTCACACTTTCTGCACTTCATAGTAGGGGATAAACACTTTCATATTGCTGAATTGCCATTTAGCCTGTCCTCTGTCCCAGGGTATTCACAAAGGTATTTGCGCCCCTCTCCTCACCCTCTTAAGAACTCCTGGCATTCAAGTCACAGGGTACCTAGATAACCGTTTTGTGATGGTTAGGTGATAGAAGGCTCAGGCCTTCCTCTTTCAAGTGTCTTTCAAAAAACTTTGAAAAGTCTGCTCCCTATTCTTCCCTTTGTCTGGAATACGTAGGTCTTTGTTCAAGACACTGTCCAGGAAAAAAATTTCCTTCCATGCTAACAAACTTTCCTGTCTAAGATCCCATGCTCGGATCTTTAGATCAAAGAGACAACCCCCAATGACATTTTCTATGAGCGTCCTGTATCTAATGGAAGCCTCACTTGAGGCTGTTCTTTTTTACTTAATTCCACTCATTCCATTCAAGACTTTTCAAAACCGGGTGCCCCTGAACACACTCAATCCTTCTCTTGATCTTCCTGTGCTTCTCTCCAGTCAAGCAAGAAACTCCATAGCCAGTCAAGCAAGAAACTCCATAGCTGAGTGGATCTCCCACCCAGCTTTGGAAATGGGGAAAGTCGTTTCTTCTACACTTATGGAAAGTGACAGCAGATGCTAGCCTCACCGTAACCATGTCACATATGTAAAGTGAGGTTAGTATATAAATTTAGTGAGTGTTTCAAAGTTGCAAAAATATATATTTAATGCCCCCACACTGAGATGTCTTTCAATTCCTACCATCCCCCCCCCAACTGATCCAGTTAGCGAACCTAAAAACAACTAAAAAAAAAATAGTTAAATCCTCTTTTTAAACTTGCCTGAAGCAGCATAAGTGATACCGCAGGCGCAAGTCCAGGGGCGGACTGACCATTCGGTCACTCGGTCGCCGACCGAGGGCCCGACGTCAGGAGGGGCCCCATGAGCGGCTCAGTCAGCAGCGGAAAAAAGCCGCCCGCCGCACCGCACGAAAACCCCGTCCTCCCGGATTATTTCAGCTCCCAGCACCGCGGCCAGCCCGCTGCCCGAGCAGACCTCGGCTTAGGCTCAGAGAGGCTCTGTCAGCAGGGAGGGGCGGGGCAGAGAGCTCCACTGACGCTCTGACCCTGCCCTGCCCCGCCCCTCCTTATGTAGTCTCAGTCTGTTCCTAATTAGAGCGTCTCTCCTTCACTTCTGAGAGCTCCGCTCTGGACGACAAAGATCACCGCCCCTACCGACGAAAGCCCCGCCCCCTACCGACTGAAGCCCCGCCCCCTACCGACTGAAGCCCCGCCCCCTACAGACGAAAGCCCCGCCCCCTACAGACGAAAGCTCCGCCCCTGGACCTCTGAGAGCGGGAGGTGAGCCCGACTGGTCAGGTAGGTCCTTCTGCCTACATTATATACACGGCCTGTAGACCCCTTTTTTCCCTAAACCATCCCTGGAAATGTTGTTTACCCCCCCTGTATAGCTGTGCATTGCTGAAAGTTTAAATTTTAAAACTGGCTACCTGGTCATTTCCTGTAGTCGCATCCCCAGTCTCTGGTTATCTCCTGTAGTCGCATCCCCAGTCTCTGGTTATCTCCTGTAGTCGCATCCCCAGTCTCTGGTTATCTCCTGTAGTCGCATTCGCAGTCTGGTCATTTCCCGTAGTCGCATTCGCAGTCTCTGGTTATTTCCTGTAGTCGCATTCGCAGTCTGGTTATTTCCTGTAGTCGCATTCGCAGTCTCTGGTTATTTCCTGTAGTCGCATGCCCAGTCTCTGGTTATCTCCTGTAGTCGCATTCGCAGTCTGGTCATTTCCTGTAGTCGCATTCGCAGTCTCTGGTTATTTCCTGTAGTCGCATTCGCAGTCTCTGGTTATTTCCTGTAGTCGCATCCCCAGTCTCTGGTTATTTCCTGTAGTCGCATTCGCAGTCTGGTTATTTCCTGTAGTCGCATTCGCAGTCTCTGGTTGTCTCCTGTAGTCGCATCCCCAGTCTCTGGTTGTCTCCTGTAGTCGCATCCCCAGTCTCTGGTTATCTCCTGTAGTCGCATCCCCAGTCTCTGGTTATCTCCTGTAGTCGCATCCCCAGTCTCTGGTTATCTCCTGTAGTCGCATCCCCAGTCTCTGGTTATCTCCTGTAGTCGCATCCCCAGTCTCTGGTTATCTCCTGTAGTCGCATTCGCAGTCTGGTCATTTCCCGTAGTCGCATTCGCAGTCTCTGGTTATTTCCTGTAGTCGCATCCCCAGTCTGGTCATTTCCTGTAGTCGCATCCCCAGTCTGGTCATTACCTGTAGTCGCATCCCCAGTCTCTGGTTATCTCCTGTAGTCGCATTCGCAGTCTGGTCATTTCCTGTAGTCGCATTCGCAGTCTCTGGTTATCTCCTGTAGTCACATTCGCAGTCTGGTCATTTCCTGTAGTCGCATTCGCTGTCTGGTCATTTCCTGTAGTCGCATTCGCTGTCTGGTCATTTCCTGTAGTTGCATTCGCTGTCTGGTCATTTCCTGTAGTTGCATTCGCTGTCTGGTCATTTCCTGTAGTCGCATTCGCAGTCTGGTCATTTCCTGTAGTCGCATTCGCAGTCTGGTCATTTCCTGTAGTCGCATTTGCAGTCTCTGGTTATCTCCTGTAGTTGCATCCCCAGTCTGGTCATTTCCTGTAGTCGCATCCCCAGTCTCTGGTTATTTCCTGTAGTCGCATTCACAGTCTCTGGTCATCTCCTGTAGTCGCATTCGCAGTCTCTGGTCATCTCCTGTAGTCGCATTCGCAGTCTGGTTATTTCCTGTAGTCGCATTCGCAGTCTCTGGTTATCTCCTGTAGTCGCATCCCAAGTCTCTGGTTATTTCCTGTAGTCGCATTCGCAGTCTCTGGTTATTTCCTGAAGTCGCATGCCCAGTCTCTGGTTATCTCCTGTAGTCGCATTCGCAGTCTGGTCATTTCCTGTAGTCGCATTCGCAGTCTCTGGTTATTTCCTGTAGTCGCATCCCCAGTCTCTGGTTATTTCCTGTAGTCGCATTCGCAGTCTGGTTATTTCCTGTAGTCGCATTCGCAGTCTCTGGTTGTCTCCTGTAGTCGCATCCCCAGTCTCTGGTTATCTCCTGTAGTCGCATCCCCAGTCTCTGGTTATCTCCTGTAGTCGCATCCCCAGTCTCTGGTTATCTCCTGTAGTCGCATTCGCAGTCTGGTCATTTCCCGTAGTCGCATTCGCAGTCTCTGGTTATTTCCTGTAGTCGCATCCCCAGTCTGGTCATTTCCTGTAGTCGCATCCCCAGTCTGGTCATTTCCTGTAGTCGCATCCCCAGTCTGGTCATTTCCTGTAGTCGCATCCCCAGTCTGGTCATTTCCTGTAGTCGCATCCCCAGTCTGGTCATTTCCTGTAGTCGCATCCCCAGTCTCTGGTTATCTCCCGTAGTCGCATTCGCAGTCTGGTCATTTCCCGTAGTCGCATTCGCAGTCTCTGGTTATTTCCTGTAGTCGCATCCCCAGTCTGGTCATTTCCTGTAGTCGCATCCCCAGTCTGGTCATTACCTGTAGTCGCATCCCCAGTCTCTGGTTATCTCCTGTAGTCGCATTCGCAGTCTGATCATTTCCTGTAGTCGCATTCACAGTCTCTGGTTATCTCCTGTAGTCACATTCGCAGTCTGGTCATTTCCTGTAGCCGCATTCGCAGTCTGGTCATTTCCTGTAGTCGCATTTGCAGTCTCTGGTTATTTCCTGTAGTCGCATCCCCAGTCTCTGGTTATTTCCTGTAGTCGCATTCGCAGTCTGGTTATTTCCTGTAGTCGCATTCGCAGTCTCTGGTTGTCTCCTGTAGTCGCATCCCCAGTCTCTGGTTATTTCCTGTAGTCGCATTCGCAGTCTTTGGTCATCTCCTGTAGTTAACAAGTATATATATAGTGTAGCGCTATGTGTATGAGTAAATAGGAATGAAATGTTAGAATCGAGCCATCTTGCAATGGCCAGAAAACAAACAAAAAATTTGTTTAGAAAAAGTGACTTAATGAAAAAATTAATAGCACTAATACAAAATCATATAAAGCATAATAGAAATGCACCAGTGAAAAAGTGAAAACAGGATCAAAATATAAATCAACCATAAATAAAGTCCATATGGATAAGATGTGTCCTTGATGAAAATCAAAAACCACCACCAACAGTCTCTGAGGATTAGCTGATGAGGACAACAACAGGGTGTCACTGGTGGGTGAGATGGAGAAACACCAAATCCAATGTGACGTCTATGTGTGTGTCAAAACCACCACCATAACATCTGAGGAGGCTTACCAGACGCAAAGGACTTGAAAAGACATACGTCTAACAAGTCACAAAAAGCTTGTTTAACCACGAGGCTAGCAGGATGAAAACATCGGGTATCCAAAACTTCAATTAGAGGGGAGGAAGGGTCTGTCGACAGCTTCAACCATCCAGACGTATCAGCAGACCAACCGGATGTGTGATTGGAACCATGAGAGAAAGAAGACTCACATGGCGTGATATCGTTTTAAAAGGCATGCATTTATTAAAACAGTAAAAAAGAAACACTCACATGGTATACGATCGTAAACAGCTTAAATAGTATCAAACGCGGTGATCATAGGAGGTCCACCCAACATGTTTCGGCTGATCAGCCTTCATCTGGGGTGTGGACCCCCCTATTTCACCGCTATTTAAAGTAGAAATGACCCCCACTGGGAGTGTCACAACCCCGGAAGTGACCAAATGATGTCACTTCCGGTTCTCAAATATGTATATATAAACTTTATGTAATGTGTTTTTTAAAACAATAATCGCGGTATATATATCACTAATCTACACCATCGGGGTCACAAGTGAGTATAAACTTAAAACTTAAAAGAATGCTGATATTGTAGCCGGACGATCCGGAAGTATTTAGAGTGGAGATCCAAGCCTCCTTCTCAGCATGGCCAGATTCCATAGGACGGAGCGTCATCTCGCTCCGCCCCCTCTAATCGACCGGGTATTGAGGACGTGCGCAGTAGCGGAAATCATAAAGAGGAAGTCCGCCACCGCACCAAGCCTCGTTTTGAACAGTGAATCCTACGGGTTGGGGCACTATACTCCGCCCCCTGGTGTCACCTTGATAGCTCTTGTCGAGAGTGTGGCCGCACCCAGAGTCCGCCCACATCTCTGCTCAAATAAAACAAAGCCAAGCCTCTCATTCACAACGTCGTATGACGGAGCGAGATGACGCTCCGTCCTATGGAATCTGGCCATGCTGAGAAGGAGGCTTGGATCTCCACTCTAAATACTTCCGGATCGTCCGGCTACAATATCAGCATTCTTTTAAGTTTTAAGTTTATACTCACTTGTGACCCCGATGGTGTAGATTAGTGATATATATACCGCGATTATTGTTTTAAAAAACACATTACATAAAGTTTATATATACATATTTGAGAACTGGAAGTGACATCATTTGGTCACTTCCGGGGTTGTGACACTCCCAGTGGGGGTCATTTCTACTTTAAATAGCGGTGAAATAGGGGGGTCCACACCCCAGATGAAGGCTGATCAGCCGAAACATGTTGGGTGGACCTCCTATGATCACCGCGTTTGATACTATTTAAGCTGTTTACGATCGTATACCATGTGAGTGTTTCTTTTTTACTGTTTTAATAAATGCATGCCTTTTAAAACGATATCACGCCATGTGAGTCTTCTTTCTCTCATGGTTCCAATCACACATCCGGTTGGTCTGCTGATACGTCTGGATGGTTGAAGCTGTCGACAGACCCTTCCTCCCCTCTAATTGAAGTTTTGGATACCCGATGTTTTCATCCTGCTAGCCTCGTGGTTAAACAAGCTTTTTGTGACTTGTTAGACGTATGTCTTTTCAAGTCCTTTGCGTCTGGTAAGCCTCCTCAGATGTTATGGTGGTGGTTTTGACACACACATAGACGTCACATTGGATTTGGTGTTTCTCCATCTCACCCACCAGTGACACCCTGTTGTTGTCCTCATCAGCTAATCCTCAGAGACTGTTGGTGGTGGTTTTTGATTTTCATCAAGGACACATCTTATCCATATGGACTTTATTTATGGTTGATTTATATTTTGATCCTGTTTTCACTTTTTCACTGGTGCATTTCTATTATGCTTTATATGATTTTGTATTAGTGCTATTAATTTTTTCATTAAGTCACTTTTTCTAAACAAATTTTTTGTTTGTTTTCTGGCCATTGCAAGATGGCTCGATTCTAACATTTCATTCCTATTTACTCATACACATAGCGCTACACTATATATATATACTTGTTGATTTTTTACTTCTTTGTCTTAGAGGTGTGTTAGCTGCTTATTGTGTAAATATTATTTTTCAACATCTTTGTAGCAGCGCTGTACTCATCCCCTATCTGTTTCATCTCCTGTAGTTGCATCCGTAGTCTCTTTTTATCTGTAGTAGTCATTTATGATATCTATGGCTATGCATATTTCTTGAATCCATATTGAGCACTATATTTGATTGGCTGTTTGCTTCTGCTTAGGCCTGGCAAACACGCACAATCGCACATGATGATGACTTCATCATCATGTGCGTGATTGTGATTGTGCGTGTGTGCCAAGCAGAAGCAGCCAATCAAATATAGTGCTCAATATGGATTAAATAAATAGTGGGAAGAATGCCCCTTACATTGGTGGTCAGTGGGAAGAATGTTCTTTACATTGGTGGTCAGTGGGAAGAATGTTCCTTACATTGGTGATCAGTGGGAAGAATGTCCCTTACATTGGTGATCAGTGGGAAGAATGTTCCTTACATTGGTGATCAGTGGGAAGAATGTTCCTTACATTGGTGATCAGTGGGAAGAATGTTCCTTACATTGGTGATCAGTGGGAAGAATGTTCCTTACATTGGTGATCAGTGGGAAGAATGTTCCTTACATTGGTGATCAGTGGGAAGAATGTTCCTTACATTGGTGATCAGTGGGAAGAATACCCCTTACATTGGTGATCAGTGGGAAGAATACCCCTTACATTGGTGATCAGTGGGAAGAATACCCCTTACATTGGTGATCAGTGGGAAGAATACCCCTTACATTGGTGATCAGTGGGAAGAATACCCCTTACATTGGTGGTCAGTGGGAAGAATGTTCCTTACATTGGTGGTCAGTGGGAAGAATGTTCCTTACATTGGTGATCAGTGTGAAGAATGTTCCTTACATTGGTGGTCAGTGAGAAGAATGCTCCTTACATTGGTGATCAGTGAGAAGAATGTTCTTTACATTGGTGGTCAGTGAGAAGAATGTTCCTTACATTGGTGATCAGTGGGAAGAATGTTCCTTACATTGGTGGTCAGTGAGAAGAATGTTCCTTATATTGGTGGTCAGTGAGAAGAATGTTCCTTACAATGGTGGTCAGTGAGAAGAATGTTCCTTACATTGGTGATCAGTGGGAAGAATGTTCCTTACACTGGTGGTCAGTGAGAAGAATGCTCCTTACATTGGTGATCAGTGAGAAGAATGTTCTTTACATTGGTGGTCAGTGAGAAGAATGTTCCTTACATTGGTGATCAGTGGGAAGAATGTTCCTTACATTGGTGGTCAGTGAGAAGAATGTTCCTTATATTGGTGGTCAGTGAGAAGAATGTTCCTTACAATGGTGGTCAGTGAGAAGAATGTTCCTTACATTGGTGATCAGTGGGAAGAATGTTCCTTACATTGGTGATCAGTGGGAAGAATGTTCCTTACATTGGTGATCAGTGGGAAGAATGTTCCTTACATTGGTGATCAGTGGGAAGAATGCTCCTTACATTGGTGATCAGTGAAAATTATATAAAGTTAAGAAAAATAATTTTAAAAAAAATGTAAAGCACCCCCATGATCCCCGCACATGCTCTATATGAAAAGCTTTATGTAGGATGAGCACATGTATGTAAACATGTGTCTGTAGACGCAAATGCTGGACACAGGAGCCCACCTGCAAGGTAACCCCCCCCCCCCCGGGAGAGCGCTTCTCCTAGGGAGTTATCTGATGTGGGGAGGAGCCGCGAGAGCCACCCCCAGATGTCGAGGTTCGGGGCCACTCTGCGAAACGAGCTGCACAGTGAAGGTAAGTATGATATGTTTGTTATTTAAAAAAAAAAAAAAACGAGCCTTTACAATCACTTTAATTTTGGAAAGGTACCGTTGTTGCACTTTCTTTAATGTAATTCTGTGACAAACGCATGTAGTGTGGGCAGTGCAAAATGTAGGTGGCGATTTGTGTGGGTGTGGCTTGAGTGTGGGTGGGAACACATGAGCCGGGACAGGGGGCCCCAGGATCTCCTATTGCCCGGGGGCCCCATGAGTTGTCAGTCCGCCCCTGCGCAAGTCTTCTCCTCTTTTATGTTTACTTCCTGTAGCTGTCCTAATTCGGGTACCCATATCAGAGTCTGAAATGTGGACACATCTGATTGGATGACTGCTGGCAGGGTCCTTTTTAGGGGAGAGAGAGGAGGGCAACGTCGGCAATTCATTTTTTGCCTGGTAAACAGCCCCATGGATTACTCTGGACCTTGCATTCTGGTTTTCCTATAGTCAGGTCTTGCCAGCGTTAAGTTCTCCTAAAGGACAGGTTTCATTCAGCCTTATTCATTGTATTCCATAAACCATTGAATTTGCTTTCCCTTGTTGTTCAACGTGGCTCATGGATCAATTCCCCATTATATCACCCTTCTTGAGATCTCAGCTTGGTTCTCTCTGCTCTGCAGAAACCACACTTTGGACCCATTAGGGAACTCCCCTTGGGTTATACCTCCTGCAAAGTGGTCTTCTTGGTGGCCATATCTGTCAGGTGTGTCTGAATTAGTGGCTTTTTGTAAAGAGCCTTTTCTGAGTTTTCACAAGGATAAAGTGATCTTGCATCCAAGACTTTCTACCTAAGGTGATACCAGCCTTCCAATGAAAACATTGTCCTTCCTCCTATGTGCCCTGCTCCAAAGCACCCCAAAGAAATGGCCATGGTCAGAGCTGTCAAGGTCTATCATGACAGCCATAGCATCTATCTGAAAAACCTGACTTTGTATTGGCAACGGGGTCTCCATAAAGGAAACCCTGCTTCTAAGTCCACTGTTTCTAGGTGGCTAATACTGTTTCTTGCGACTTGCAGGAGCCTGATTGGTTAAAGTTTCTTGGGCTTTCCGACATCAAGCATCTGTTGTCCAGCTTTGTAAGGCAGACACCTGGTCTTCGGATCAAACTTTATCCAAGTTTAACCAGGTGCATGTCTAGCCCTCTGCAGATGCAGTCTTTGGCTGCAAAGTACTTCAGCTGCACTCTGAGTTGAGTCTTTGGACCTTGTTTGTTTTGTTGGGCTCGTCTGCACTGTTATGTCTGCCTTGTTGCCCGCCTCTCTGTTTTTATAGGGGAAATTCCAGAGTCTATGAATATCCAGCCTCTGTCCTGCACTGTACGATTAAGAGAATAGGGATTTTGACTTGCCTGGTAATATCATACATGGAGTACAGGACACAACACCGGCTACCCTCCCCTCTGCTCCTGTGTTACTCTGCATTGCAACCTGAGGACACATGGGATGGGGTTGAGTTATAGGAGTATGCTCAGGGCATGCCCAGCAAAGCTTTTGCTAGTGTCAGTCACCTGACGGTATACAGAAAGAAGTTGTGATATAGAGGACTAGGGGCTGGGCCAACATCCCTGTGTACAATATAGAGAGAGCAATATTAGTGGTGATATAGCACCAAAAACTAGTATAAATGATAAATATAGAAAAATAGAATTTTTTTTTTGAATCTTCTTTAATTATTAAAGCTTTCAAACAGTACAACAGATCACCAAAACAATTTACATTATCTGCAGATTATACACGTTATTTCTTTACAATACCTCTCTCTAGTTACAGATAATCTCCAGAATACCAATTTAACATCCCTAACAGAACAAACAAACAACCAAACAAACTAACCAGCCATCAAACAAACGACACACAAGGGAAAAAAAAAACCCCTGCAGCCCCCCCCCCTTCCGAAATAATCTCTGAAACGCGTTGGGTATGGAGTCTACACTCCATGCGGCGTCTTCTGACCTCCTACAGCATCTAACAAGTGTATCGTATTGATCTGTAACTGTGTCAGCCAAGTCTTTTTTCATGAATTTCTTCATTGTTTGTTGTCATTTTATGAGCTAAAATTGTTTACTGTATACACTACAATTTCTATTTTTCTATATTTATCATTTATACTAGTTTTCGGTGCTATATCACCACTAGGGCCTTTAAAATCCCACAAGGGGGAACCTTGTCACCTGAAGGTGGCAGCCTATAACCCAGGGTCTATGAAGATTCAGCCTGTGTACTGTACTTCAAACCAAATTAATTGTTGTTTTTACTGCAGTATGGGGATGGTGGAAGGAGGGGGTTGGAGAGAGAGAGAGTGCAGGGAGGAAAAGGGACTCTAGGGAGTTGAGATCTGCTTTAACCCTTTCACTGCCAGAAGTGCCTGCAGGTGGCCAAGGTGGTAGGTGACTGTCCCCCTCCATGCCGCCACATCCCTGTCCCAAGCCTCTCCATCCCCCCCACTGCCCCCCCCCCCACTCTCCTTTGCTATCCCCTTCACACCCAGCACTGAGTACCCCCCCGCACCCAATCTGACACCCCCCCCCCACAAATTCGATCCCCCGCAGCTACCATCATAATCTGACTTTAGGTTCTGCATGGGGCTTGGAAGGGAGCCAGATGGGGGGGCAACCCCCCTCCCCCAGGTCTGCCTGCACATAGCCTCTCAACGGTGATGCCCCCCGCACTCACCCCTCCACGGTGATGGTTTACCCCCGCTCTCACCCCTCCACTGCTTCTTCGGGAGAAGCCGATAGCGAATATTTGCTGTTGTCACAAGTAGGTGGGTTTGGGGTGCAATGCTCTGTGCCCCAAGTCCAACCTTTTTCAAGCCAATTAGAGCCTTAGGTTCTAATCATGTGGCTTAAATAAAAAAAAGAAAATCATACAAACATATGAGTCCGGCGCCCCTAATGGACCGGTTGCTCCTGGTAAGACCCCTTTTACATGGACTCTGTCAAGCAGATCTGCCTGCTCAGCGGGGGATCTGTCTGCTGATCCCCGCTGAGAAGGTGGATGACAGGTCTGTGTACACTCCACTGATGCAGAAAGGACACTTGCACAGCCCGCTGTTCTCTATGGGGCAGTCGGATGGAAATGGACCGTCTGTCCAGTTCCATGGGATACCATCTGATCCGATCAACTGGATGGATGAGGAATGGGATCCCCAACCAGGGCCATCTTAACAGCATCATGGGCCCCTGGGCAAAGTAATGCACTGGGGCCCCTACAAGCCTGTCCAATTTCCGCACCTACTCTCAAGAATTAAAGTATAATTCCTCACTGTGCCCAAAATTGCAGCCTCGCTGTGCCCAACATTGCAGCCTCACTGTGGGAGAGGAAGGAAGAGGAGAGCCGGAGATCACAGAGCGGATAGCCGTTGTTACAGCTTACATGAACTTTCCTCCGCTATGCTTGCCATCACAGGCCCACCTCCTGACCCCGCGCCTGTGATAGACAGGATACATCCCAGCATTGGACCAGCAGTCTGTCTATCACAGGCGCGGGGTCAGGTGGAGGCGGGGCTGTGTGTGACAGCGAGGAGCGGAGGCAATTCCAATAGCTTCGCTCTAGATCGTGTCAGTAACTATTAAAGTGAAGAGTGGAGTAATGGGCGGTGTTTATAATGTAGGACGGAGTAATGGGCAGTGTTTATAATGTAGGGCGGAGTAATAGGCGGTGTTTATAATGTAGAACGGAGTAATGGGCAGTGTTTATAATGTAGAACGGAGTAATGGGCAGTGTTTTTATAATGTAGAACGGAGTAATGGGCAGTGTTTTTATAATGTAGAACGGAGTAATGGGCAGTGTTTTTATAATGTAGAACGGAGTAATGGGCAGTGTTTTTATAATGTAGAACGGAGTAATGGGCAGTGTTTTTATAATGTAGAACGGAGTAATGGGCAGTGTTTTTATAATGTAGAACGGAGTAATGGGCAGTGTTTTTATAATGTAGGGCGGAGTAATGGGCAGTGTTTTTATAATGTAGGGCGGAGTAATGGGCAGTGTTTTTATAATGTAGGGCGGAGTAATGGGCAGTGTTTTTATAATGTAGGGCGGAGTAATGGGCAGTGTTTTTATAATGTAGGGCGGAGTAATGGGCGGTGTTTTTATAATGTAGGGCGGAGTAATGGGTGGTGTTTTTATAATGTAGGGCGGAGTAATGGGCGGTGTTTATAATGTAGGGCGGAGTAATGGGCGGTGTTTATAATGTAGGGTGGAGTAATGGGCGGTGTTTATAATGTAGGGTAGAGTCATGGGGGGCGTTTATAATGTAAGGCGGAGTAATGGGCGGTGTTTTCGGCCTCTCAGGTCTGCATCCTCAGACTTGGGCTTCCCGAAGATTTACCTGCGTGTGATACGTTGCATGTATACAAATACTCGCCCTGTCTGCTCCTGATTCGCTCTCCCCGTTTTGAGTCTCGCCCCCACACTGCTTTGATTGGCTCCGACGCTCCAGTCTGGATTCCGGCTGGTGGCCGTTGTCAGTGCTGAGTTCTCCGGGGACAGTAGGACACAGGTGAGAGCTGGGACCACACCGAGGTTCCGACCGGCCCTGATGGGGCCCCGTGTGCATCTGGTGCCCCTGGTCTGTGCCCTCTCGGAGCCTCTGGGTGCAGACGTTTAAAACAAGCTTTAATGAACATTAAAGAATGTGACAGGCATTATGGTATAAAGACTGTAATGTCAGGGTGGCAATCCTGGATCCTGAGCCTTCTCTTCCTCTGTCAGAATGATTTTGTCGATGAGATGTCCTCCGCTGGATGGATAAGCCAGCTCCAGAAGACAAACTCAGGACGAGAGATGAGGCGCATAGGATGGCGTCACCAGAAGTGGACACGTTTCTTGAGCATGCGCGCTGCGATGTACTGGCAAGCCGCGCTCCTTTTTCAACAGACATGTCTGTTGAAAAAGGAGCGCGGCTTGCCAGTACATCGCAGCACGCATGCTCAAGAAACGCGTCCACTTCTGGTGACTTCATCCCCTGCGCCTCACGTCTCGTCCTAAGTGTGTCTTCCGGAGCCGGCTTATCAATTCAGCGGCGGACGTCTCATTGACAAGACGGTTCTGACGGAGGAAAAGAAGGCTCAGAATCCAGGATCGCCAGGAAACAGGATCCAGGATCACCACCCTGACATTACAGTCTTTATACCATAATGCCTGTCACATTCTGCTAAAATGTGAGTTGACTACTATATATTCATTAAAGCTTGTTTTAAACGTCTGCACCCAGAGGCGCCTCTCTCCTTGTTTTCCTGCAGCTTCCTGGAATCCGGTTTCTGTTCGAATATGATGGCAGCCCTGCTTGCTCTGGACTTTTAACCCCTTCCCACCTTTTTGCACATAGATTTATACAGATTGTGCATTTATTACAGATTATTCACAGATCTTATACAGACTTATTACAGATCCTTTTATTGGGTTACTTATGGTCTTAAGTTTTTGCGCCTCCACCTATTATTATGTGCCCGCTCAAAAAGACGGCCCTGTCCCCATCCCTCTGTTTTTAGCAGGCTGGACTGGATCGGATGCAGGCGGGTGTAAACAGACACATGTCAATTTACATCAGCCTCTAAATAGAGAACAATGGGTGGTCCAATTGGGCCAGCCTGAAAAACAGACATGCAGATCCGATGGGAACACAGCTTTCCCCGCCACTTCAAAACTTATCGTGCTAAAAACATTCATTGTCTAAAGCAGGGGTCTCAAACTGGCGGCCCTCCAGCTGTTGCAAAACTACAAGTCCCATGAGGCATTGCAAGGCTGACAGTTACAAGCATGACTCCCAGAGGCATGGTGGGACTTGTAGTTCCGCGACAGCTGGCGGGCCACCAGTTTGAGACCCCTGGTCTAAAGGTTGTAGCCATTGAATGCATCCTGGGTGGTTCTCTGACTGATAATGAGAGGTTCTCCTTTATTATGTAAACGAGAATCATTCTGGATCTACAAATTGTCCTCTCTATCTCCCAACGGGTTGAACGAAGGTCTAGAGATTCATAGTATCATCTAGATCCCCTCCGTTATTGTTCCTTATTGTTTTGCTACAATCATTCTACATCTTTTTTTCAGTCTGTAAACCTATTGGTTACATACTGAGGGAATTATAATGTATGTCTGCCTGTCTGTCTGTCTGTCTGTCTATCTCATGGTGTTATGCTTAGGGCACCATCTGTCCATTTCCACATGGCTTCCAATTACTTATCTCCCCCTCCCCCACAACGAATCATTGAATTAATTTATTTGGTCTTGTCTTATGAATACTATTGGGCTAGGTTTCCACTATTGCGACCCCAGAGCGACATTGCAATGCAATTTTTGATGCAATGTCATGCGACTGGTGAGAACCATGGGAGAACAAGTCGCACCAAAAGTCGGAACAAATAAGTATAAAAACCTTTTTTGAGTTGCACCAACTAGAACGGGACCATTGAAATACATAGATTTTGACTTCACATGTGTCAAGTCGCACAACTCGCAGTAGTGGAAACGGAGCCTAAATCTCTATTGATCATGTATTTTGAGCTATCATATACAGTATAGCTTTTATTATTTTCTTTTTCAGAATGTAATACTTCCTTTTTGGGAATTATTTATATTAATTATTTTTACTTGTAATTTTATGTTATCTTTTTATTTTTTTACATTTAGTTTTACTTTTATTTTTTTCTTTAAAATCCCTTCCATAATTTTAGATTTTAGAAATTTACAAATTGGATAGTTGTGGGAATAGGTAGCTTTGTGAGGATCTTACTACTTCCTGTGTCACCTTCCCATTACTACTTGACAAAAATGATGAAGGCCTTGAATCTCTGGTTAAAACTGATCCAGGCCTCTGTTGGAGGAGTCTTCCACCACTTCCTCTCAAGGAAATGTTGTCAATGGCACAGGAAAAGAGTGAAAATCTGAATATAACAATTTCCCAAAATTCAAATAGAATCAATTCAAATTTGAATGCAATAGAATAGACAATAACAGAATAGTATAGAAAAAACAGACTAGACAGTCTGTCTATTTTTGAGGTTCCCCACCCTCACGTAATCCATACGTATGAATGTAAACACACGTATTGGGGCACCTACACATGTGCCCTAAAATTAGCTTTACTGAAATTTTGCGCTTCCTAGACCTTTTTGGTGATATTGTGTGACAAAAAAAAATTGGATTACCATTGTTTTATCCTCTAGTGCAGTGGTGGCAAACCCTGGCACCCCAGACGTCCCGGAACCACATCTCCCATGATGCTGAACTACACTGCAGAGTGCATGAGCATCATGGGAAATGCAGCCCCAAAACACGCGGGGCGCCGAGGTTCACCACCACTGTCCTAGGGTGTCTGCTTTCAGTAAATATATAATTGGGGGTTTTATGTATATTCAATCTTAGTTTTATTGAAAACTTATTAGACAAATAACATATATAGATATATTAATAGTATTGTCATACCACCAAAACATCTTACAAATACATTTATACAAACTAACATAAACAAACCCAAACAAAAAAAAAAAAAAATGAAACACAAAAAAAAAATATTCCTTTCCTTTCCCTTTCCTTGACATATATACATCCTGTATTGAAGCCCTATTAGATCATATTTAGGTTCTATTCTAGTTACTGCTTAAACTTTTAGTTTCCTGTTGATTCCCTGAAGGCCCTCCAGGGGGCCCATATCTGCCGACATTTTTCAAGTATGTCCAATTCATATGCCAGGAGGGTCTCCGTCTTCTCAGTATGATCAGATGCATTTCCACTACCCATTCATTCACTGAAGGGGAATGTGTTGATCGCCAATGGCGCGGAATAACTAATCTTGCAGCTATCGCCCAATGTCTGAGAAAACCCTTTTTGATATTTTTATATGAGCCTGGTAAAATGGACAACAGCGTAATTTGTGGTGTATTGGAAATTACCTCCCCTGTAACTATAGTATACAACTGCAAAATACTGTCCCAGAATTTACAAATTTGAGGGCATTCCCACCATATGTGTAACAACGAGCCCTTAGCAGAATGGCATCGCCAACAGTTATCCAATGAGTCTGGAAAAATATGCTGTAATGAAGTTGGGCATTGATACCAACGAGAAACAAGCTTATAGCTTGTCTCTTGGGCTTTAGTTGCCAGTGACAAACAATGTGTGAGGATAAAAGACTTCTCCCACTCTTCTGCTCCAATTTCAACATTAAGATCCAGTGCCCATTTATTTGTAAATTCTGGGAGCTCGGGATGATTTTTTCCAATAAGAATCGTATATACTGCTGATAAAACGTGTTTTGGTCTAGTGCTTTGCACCAAGATGGACTCAGAGACTTAAATCTCTGTTGAAGGATTTGAGGGGGTGGGGCCTAAGCGTGGCACCGTGAACGTCCACGAGGACGCACGGCAGGCTAAAACAGATAAAGCTACAGCTGTGACAGTCTCTCCTTGGGTGATGAGGAGGAAACAAGCAGCCTGCAACACACGGACACAGGAGCTGTGGGACACGTATGGGTTGCAAACTGGCATTCCTGATACAGGAAGGACACCCTTTTCCCAGCACTAGGCTGAACTTTATAGCGTCTTTAAATGTCATGACTATTTTCAGCGATTAAGTGCAATTTGTATAGTGCCTCTGTTTTTGTACTTGGAACTATGCCTATCAAAAAAGACACCACAAAAAAGTAAAGGTTTCACCCCCAGGCGTTAGGATCTCGAGTCACATTTCCACGCTGTTATCCTCGCCTGAATTACCAGTTATGGCAAGCCAGGGTGAGCCATTGGAACAAATTGATGGTGCAACTGCTTCTCACATCGCAGCCCCTGTATACGTGACTGAAGATGTCCTTTCCTCCTCCCTGCAGGGTCTGGAAGGAAGATTAGCGGCTTTAATCGCATTCTCCATTCAAATGGATAGGAAGCGTGCTAGATCTCCCTCCCCCCCACTTCAGAACCTTTGCAAGGGGAACAGTGGGCTCAGGATTAGAGGTCGACCGATATGGGTTTTTCTCTGGCCGATGCTGATGCCGATATTTAGAAATCTATGGATCTTTGGGAAAGCTTGACCTCAGGAAGCGAGACGGTGGAAAGTCCCGAAATTCCAGCTTGTACCCCAGTGTTACTGTGGAGATGACCGTGGAGTTTTTTTTTTAATTAGTGTATTTTTTTAAAAAAAATTGCGTTTGAAAGACCGCTGTGCAAATACCATGTGACATAAAATATTGCAACAACCGCTATTTTATTCCCTAGGGTCTCTGCTAAAAAAAATATATAATGTTTGGGGGTTCTAAGTGATTTTCTATGGGAAAATACAGGATTTTTACTTGTAAGCAACAAGTGTCAGAAAAGATTTAGTCTTTACATGGTTAAACTGAGAGATTCTACACACATAGTTCAGTCCATTGATAAGTTTAAACATTGTATCTTTTCAGCTTCTTTTATCAGATTTGGCAGGCTGCCCAGAGAGGAGAGAAGTCCCTTCACAGAAGACTTCAGGCAACTTGCATTGACTTCTATTACAGAAATCATTTGCAAGTCGCGCTGAAGTTATAATCGGGCTTTTTTATCAGCACAATCGGCCGATGCGGATTAATTTAAAAATGCCAAATATCGGCCGATATATCGGTCGACCTCTACTCAGGATGAGCTGTTACATTCAGTCATTCTGGAGGAAAAACAAACTGATGATTCCTCTGTGGAGGAAACAACGGTAGATGAACCTTTTTCAGCCTCACAATCTGAGAAATTGCTGATACAAACTCTTACGGAGATGGTTTGTTCCACTTTCATGCTGCCCCTAACACAGTCTCCTGAAAGCTCAGTTTCTGCCTTGGGTTCCTTAAAACCTTCTCAGCCACTGCGTGCGTTTCCTGCACATGCATTACTAGAACAGCTTATTTTTGCTGAATGGGATTACCCGGAGAAGCATTTTCTTCCTCCTAAGAGTTTTTCAATTCTCTATCCCCTGGAGGAGAAATTCTCCAAAAGATGGAAAATGCCAGCAGTTGACGCTGCGATTTCCAATGAGAATAAAGGCTAACTTGTCCTGTAGACAATGCACAAATGCTTAAGGATCCAACAGATAAAATGTTGGAATCCCTGTTAAAATCTACTTTTTCCATGGCAGGTGTCCTTACTCAGCCTGCAGTCGCTGCAATAGGCGTCTGTCAATCCCTAAAGGACGAATTTAAACAGGCCTTTAGTAAGCTTTCTGCACAACAAGCTTGGGATTTGGCTGAACTACCAAAAGCATTATGCTTTGCAATAAATAATAGAAAATATATAGTGTAGCGCTATGTGCATAAATGATATAAAATCTTATAGAAAACTAAACAGTGAACTAGACTCTAGCCATCCCTTAAGGGCCAGACAATAGACTGAATGCTTCAGAATTACATATGAAATAAGTGAATGAGGGGGGGCAGGAGGCGGAGCCTAGCGGAGCAGACATGCATTGTTAGAGCTCCACACCGCTGAGGAGAGAAGAGAAGGACAAAGCGGAGCCTGCAGGCTCAAAAGGTATCCATTTGAACCTTTTTGCCCCAGGGAACAAACTGTGAAAGTTTGGGCAGGAAATATGGTACTGGGAGGAAACCGTGGCAGAAATAAAAATCACCTCACAAAGAGCTCACAGGCACTCACTGCAGCTGAAGCAGCTCCAGTCACCTCACAAGATACAGCATCAGGGCGCTCTCACAGACAGAAAATGTCACAGCAAGACTCTCCATTTGAGTCAGATACAGAACAAATCCTCTCACAAACTTCTCCACAAGCCTCCTCAGTATCCCCAGTAATATTATTACAATTTGAAAAGATGCTTCATAAGGCTTTAAAACAAACCTCAGACCAAATAACAAATAGCCTAACCAAACAAATAAGAGAGCTGGGAAACCGCACCGCAGCCTTAGAAATAAAAATGGATGAAATTGAAATTACAACCCAAGAAAATATAACAGAATTGGAACTATTAAAAAAAGAGAATTTAATACTTCAAACTAAGCTCGAAGATTACGAAAATAGAGCCAGACGTTCAAACTTGCGCATAAGGGGAATACCTGAAACTGTGACAGACCTGCAATCTACTATTACTGCTCTATTACAAGAACTAAAGCCAGATATCCCTATTTAACGTTTAGAACTGGACAGAGTACACAGAGCCCTCACAGCCAAAAAGAAAGATGGACCCCCACGTGATATAATCACAAAATTTCATTATTACAGAACGAAAGAACAAATACTAATTGCTGCAAGAGAAAAAAAGGAACTTAATTTTCAAGGACACAATTATCAAATTTTTGCTGACCTATCCCAACTTACTATTACTAAAAGACGATCCATGAAACCCCAACTAATGGAACTGCAACGCCACAACATTATGTATCAATGGGGCTTCCCCTTTTCAGTCAGATTTAACTACCAAGGTACAATTTACAGAAGCAGATCAGCAGATGAACTACAACAAACCCTTTTAAAATTAAATCTGACAGAACCCACAAGCAGCAACACTCCCACACGCAGAAGAATGGCATCATCTTCACCTTCAGGCAGCACCCAGAAAATTTCAGAACAAAATGGGAATCATCATTCTCACAAAAGAGGCCGTTATGCCACATCATCCATGGACCAAGAAGATTCAATGGACTGACATCCTAATTCCTGATATCTCTTCATTTATTATACTAAGAGATGGTTCTCTATAAAAAACCTATATTTATAACTGAATGTAACTGCATTCTGATAGTCACACACTGTGTGGGATCATGTTACATTCCAGTTATATTTCTTATTACTTCTGATTCATATAGCCTTAGAATATATAAGTGAAATAAGGAAATTCTTGTTCAGTTATATATTATCAGGTAATAACAATAGATTTATTACTTTTTAGGACAAATATGTTCAATAATCCAGAAGTAATGGAAGCTTTTTCTTTCTTTTCTTAAAACAAATATATTATTACCTAACTAGTTCCTAGAATTATGTTTTTGTTTATTCTAATCTGAAGCAATACAACCTCAATTTTATGAGTTAACATATCTAAACAGTTACATATGAATAAAATATGTAATTGTTTACTCTAAAAGGGTTAAAATCCCAAAATAATTCAAACTATCTTCATCAATACCAAAGTTATTAACAGTACCTTTCTAACTGAATTATTTAGCCTAGGGCAAGACTAACCATATACAACCACCCTGGAATAAATAATTTCAACAAAAACTATATTCTGCACTCCAATTAATGAAACATCATTTTGATGTCTTTTGACATAGCACTTCTCTCCTGTAAGCGGAAGATCCGTGTACCCCCATTAGCCCTCCTCATTCTCCCAACCATATTATGTGGGAGTGTGATGAAGGCACTTATTCCCCTGAGAGAGATATTTATTCTCTTTCACGGGTAAATTGTGATTACTTGCAAAAAAATAATTTATACAATGTATCATCTAATCTCATATGTTTTTTGTTTACTCTTTACTCCAGAATTCACTGGTTTCTTTTCTATCTATTCATCTCTTCAGTCCACACAGGTTGATCTGCGCAGTCAGCTCTGCATAACAAAAAGTAAGTCAAAACTATTTGATCTATTGCCATGGCACCACTGAATATACTTTCCCTGAATGTTCAGGGAATAAATGTCCCTCAAAAAAGGACCAAAGCCTTCCGTACTTTCCATAACAAGAAGGCTCACATAGTATGCCTCCAAGAAACACACTTCACCAAAGATTCTACTCCAAAATACATTTCTCCTTTTTATCAACAAATTTACACGGCTTCTGCCTGTACCAAGCAAAGGGGAACTCTAATTGCATTTCACCGATCCACACCATTCACCTTATCAGAAATTAAAGACCCAGAAGGTAGATACCTGATACTCATGGGTTATATAATGGATACAGCAATCACGGTGATTTCCTACTACGCTCCTAACAAACAACCTACACCATTCCTCTCACATATATTACAAGTGATTAATACACACAAAATAGGAACAGTGATAATGTGTGGGGATTCGAACCAGGTCCTCCTCCCATTTCTAGATAAATCACCTTTTACACCATCCAAAATAACCTCTAGATTACCTTTTTCTCAACTTCTTTCCAAATACAATCTGGTAGATTCATGGAGAGAAAGTAACCCAATGAAAAAGAAATTCACTTATTTCTCGCACCTTCATCAAACCTTCACCAGAATAGATCATATTTTTCTAACAATAGGAATGATACCAGAAATTATTGCATCAGATATAATTCCGATTCCGTGGTCTGACCATAATGCAGTATACATTACTATAGCCTCAGCCATACCAAAAGCGCATGACCCAACGTGGTACTTACCGGACATAATGCTCAAACACCCACTACATCAGATGGCCATTGAACAAGCTTTAAAGGAATACATATCAATTAATAATACAACAGACATCTCCCCAATAACACTGAGGGAAGCTCATAAGCCTGTCTTGCGTGGTACAATACAAAGACAAATGGCACTATTTAAACGGGAACGCAAAAATCTAGCAAAAAAACTAGAACTCAATTTTAATGCAGCCTACATATCATTTCAAGATAATCCATCTCAGAGTACAAAATCTCATCTGGAAAAATCTAGATTGGAATACGATCTATTTCTCACTGAGTCAGTTGATAAATCCCTCAAACGCTCCAAACACAATTTCTACATGAATACAAACAAACCAGGTACATATTTGGCTCGGGCATTAAATTCAACTAACAAATCTTTCAAACCAATACGTTTGAAATTATCAAAAAATGTTTACACTTGTAATCCAGTTAAAATAGTCCATAAATTTCACTCACATCTCGCAACTTTATACAAGACAAACAATGAATTTAATCCTACAGAGGCTGAATCCTTCTTCTCAAAAATAACCTTACCTGAGTTATCTCAGAATCAAAAAAGCAGTTTGGATGAGCCTATAACTATAGATGAAGTTGCTAACGCCATAAAAGACCTAAAACTTAACAAAAGACCAGGCCCAGACGGCTACTCGGCTTTATACTATAAAACATTCTCAGAAATACTCTCTCCCATTCTCACTGAAACTTTTAACAAACTTCTAGATGGACATTCTTTTCGGCAAGAAACACTAATGGCAATTGTTTGTATGATCCCAAAACCCCTTTCTGATGATACTTCCTGTGTGAATTATCGGCCTATCTCTCTGTTAAACCTCGATATTAAATTATTAGCAAAAATAATAGCAAAACGCCTCAATAGCATTATAGGAAAATTAATACATAGAGATCAAGTAGGCTTCATGCCAAATAGACAGGCAGGCGATAATATACGCAGGGCAGTGTTATTGGCACATATTGCTAAAAAACGGAAAATCCCTTTATGTTTTCTATCTCTCGATATTAAGAGGGCATTTGACACAGTATCCTGGCAATATATGCAATATTCATTACAAAAATGGGGTTTTGGACCCCACTTTTTAACATGGATCAAAGCATTATATAATAAACCCAAAGCCTATATAAAATATGCTGGATACAAATCTGAAGCCTTTAATATTGAAAGAGGTACCCGACAGGGTTGCCCATTATCTCCCTTATTATTTGCCCTTATACTCGAACCCATGGCCCAATACATCAGAACAAACCAAACTATAACTGGCATTGAAGTAGGAGGTATTACACACAAATTATGTATATTTGCAGACGATATATTACTTTTTCTATCATCACCACAGGTCTCTGGTCCTAACTTAATACCAGCTCTTGATGGATTTGCAGCCCTATCCGGCCTTATGATTAATCCTAAGAAATGCCTAGTGCTTAATATTTCACTCACAAACATGGAATTGATCCCGGCTAGGGCTGCACTCCCATTTACATGGGCAGAAAAATCAATTCCATATCTTGGAATTTATTTAACAGCATCTCATTCTGACTTATTCTCAACCAATTATCCTCCTGTATTAAGACAGATCACAAATCTAATAAAACAATGGTCGCAACTTCCTTTATCTTGGATGGGGAAGATTAATGCAATCAAAATGACTGTTCTACCCAAATTGCTTTATCTATTCAGAGTCCTCCCTATTCCAATTCCTTCCTATTTTTTGAGAATAGTACAAAAAAAGAGCAACTTCGTTTATATGGGGCTCTTCTAAACCACGTATACCTATACACACACTACATCTTCCCAAAAATAAAGGAGGCCTGGGATACCCTAATTTTACTAACTACTGCAGAGCAGCACATTTGGCCAGTCTGTCCAAATACCATGCAAAACAGGAAATCCCATTATGGGTATTTATAGAGGCTTCAGAAATTGACCCTCTATTAATATCAAATGTATTATGGCTTGATCCTAAAGACCGCTTTAAAATTCATAATCCCATAACTAAACACTTCTTATCTCTCTGGGATAAACTAAAAACCAAATATCAGTTACAATCTCCACACAATCCTCTCCTTTCTTTTATCAGAAATCCGGCCTTTTATCCGGCATGGATCTACCCAAATTCTTTTAAAGCTTGGACAACATCAGGCATTCAGACACTAAATGACTTCATAGCATCTAAATCATTCCTTTCATTCCCATCGCTTAGAGAAAAATATGATCTACCAAACTCTGAGATATTTAGATATCTCCAAATCAAAAATTTCTATACACCATTCCTAAAGGGGGATACACCATTATCCCAATTATCCATTTTTGAATCGATCTGTACAAAAGATCCATTTGCTAAAGGTACAATTTCATCACTTTATAATCAATTATATGGAGTAGCAAATCTTAATAGACCCTCTTACGTTCAGAGGTGGGAGGAGGACCTGGGACGAACTTTAGAAGACACGGACTGGTCTAACATATGGCTCACATCTAAGTCATCTTCACCCAACATCTTAGCACTGGAGACAAATTATAAAGTCCTAACTCGCTGGTACCTTGTACCCGCTAGAGTGGCAAAATATTCACCTAATACCTCAGCTCTTTGTTTTCGAGGATGCCCAGAAATAGGCACATATTTACACATATGGTGGACGTGCCCAGTAATCCAAACCTTCTGGAAGGAAGTCTTCGTGATTGCATCTAAAATATTTTAAAAAATAATAAAACCAGATCCATATTTAACTTTACTTAATCTAAAACCAGAATGGTTAACACTCTCTCAATTCAAACTTATGATCCAACTAATATCGGCTGCAAAACAAACAGTGGCCAAGGCATGGAAATCTCCTACATTGGTACTAGCAGAAACAATTCACAGAATGAATAATACAATGTCCCATGCTAAGATGGTAGCCATCGATCAAAATCAAATTCCAAAATTTGAAAAACTTTGGCATCCTTGGATAAAACAACAGTTCCTGTCAAACTTCAATTACTCTGTCCTGTTGCCATGGTAACAGATTAAATGACTTACAGAGACACCCATTCTAAGGCTTCAAAGAGAACTAAAAAGAATAATAAACTGACGAGCGGGACAACCTTGTGGACCATACCTCTACCTTTCAACCCTTTTTCTTCTTTCTCTTTCCTTTTCTCCACCTTACGATTAAAGCTTATTATCAGAATTTATTTGACCTATATACACGCTACTTGTAAACAATATGTATAGTAGGTATAAATCATTTAAATACCTACAAAAGTAACTAAGGAAATGATATATATCTTTAATTTAGGTTTACGTGAACCCAATGTTTAATATTTGAAATTTCATGATATTTACCTATATAAACCCTACTGTAAAACAATGAGCTTACTTTATAGATCCTTGTAAACTTACTTTATGTATCTTTATAACATTGTATACTCAATAAACTTCTTTTGACAAGGAAATAAGTGAATGAAATCAAAAGTATACTGAGTGCTTCAAAATAACATTTGGGATATAGTGATTGTTAAAAATCAGTGATAAAAAACAGTGTAGTGTACATGAACGAGTCATAAATAAGTGACAAATCAACCAAAAGAGTCCATAAACGTTGACAATTGTATTCCTGATGGAAATAGAAAACCACCACCAAGAGTCTCTGAGGATTGGATATTGAGAAATGAAACTCCCAAGCTTCCTTTAAAACAAATTAAAAATAAACTTCTGGCAGATGGATAGATAGAAAACCACAGATGAATGGAGGGTCTAGATAGGTGGCGGGACCATCACCGAAGCATCAAGGGAGGCTTACCGGAAACAGGTGACTTGAAAAGACCAACGTCTTACAAGTCTGAGAAAGCTTAATTAGCCACCAGGACTGGCAGGATGAATCGTCAGGTATGCTCGGCTTCAAATGGGGGGAGGGGTCTCACCACAGCTTCAAACGTCCCCAAACGTTCCAACAGGCCAACCGGATGTTTTAAATACCATGAGAGAAATAAAGCTCACATGGCATGATATCGTTTAAAAAACATCGATTTATTAAAATAGTAAAAAACACTCACATGATCGGAGAGGAGATCGTAACACAGCTCAAAAAAGATCAGTCGCGGTAATCGTGAGGGGTCCACCCAACATGTTTCGGCTGACGAGCCTTCATCACCCCAGATGAAGGCTCGTCAGCCGAAACATGTTGGGTGGACCCCTCACGATTACCGCGACTGATCTTTTTTGAGCTGTGTTACGATCTCCTCTCCGATCATGTGAGTGTTTCTTTTACTATTTTAATAAATCGATGTTTTTTAAACGATATCATGCCATGTGAGCTTTATTTCTCTCATGGTATTTAAAACATCCGGTTGGCCTGTTGGAACGTTTGGGGACGTTTGAAGCTGTGGTGAGACCCCTCCCCCCATTTGAAGCCGAGCATACCTGACGATTCATCCTGCCAGTCCTGGTGGCTAATTAAGCTTTCTCAGACTTGTAAGACGTTGGTCTTTTCAAGTCACCTGTTTCCGGTAAGCCTCCCTTGATGCTTCGGTGATGGTCCCGCCACCTATCTAGACCCTCCATTCATCTGTGGTTTTCTATCTATCCATCTGCCAGAAGTTTTTTATTTTTAATTTGTTTTAAAGGAAGCTTGGGAGTTTCATTTCTCAATATCCAATCCTCAGAGACTCTTGGTGGTGGTTTTCTATTTCCATCAGGAATACAATTGTCAACGTTTATGGACTCTTTTGGTTGATTTGTCACTTATTTATGACTCGTTCATGTACACTACACTGTTTTTTATCACTGTTTTTTTACAATCACTATATCCCAAATGTTATTTTGAAGCACTCAGTATACTTTTGATTTCATTCACTTATTTCATATGTAATTCTGAAGCATTCAGTCTATTGTCTGGCCCTTAAGGGATGGCTAGAGTCTAGTTCACTGTTTAGTTTTCTATAAGATTTTATATCATTTATGCACATAGCGCTACACTATATATTTTCTATTAGTTATTTCGACCTGTGTCTAAGAGGTGTTTTAGCTGCTTACTATATAACCATTTCTGTTATATCTCTGGCGCAGTGCTGTACTCATTCCTCAATGCTTTGCCATAAATGCCATTAAAGATTCTATTCACCAGGCATCCCGCCTTAAGCTTATGCTTGTGCATATGCGTAGAATCCTGTGTTTAAAAAATTGGTCAGCTGAAGCACCATGTAAAAACCTCCTACCTGGGTTCCCTTTTCATGGGGAGCGACTATTTGGAGAAGACTTGGACAAATATATCCGAACACTTTCTAGTGGGAAAAGTACTCTTTTGCCAGTCAAAAGAAAATATAAAAGCCCTTCATCTAAACAGGCAACATGCTCTTTCCCCTGCGCTAGGGGCTTCCGCCTCTAGGCAGTGGCGACAGCCTCTGCCATCAGACTCTAGAGGAAAATCTCAGGGTCAGACCCAGGCCCCAAAGAAGTCCTGGGGTTGGAAATCTGCAAAGCAGAATCCTAAAGCCTCATCATGAAGAGGCAACCCCCCTCACCAAGGTGGGGGGAAGACTTCTGCAGTTTTCAGAAGTCTGGAAAGAGGAAATTGGTGGGTCATCTCCACGGTAACACTGGGGTACAAGCTGGAATTTCGGGACTTTCCACCGTCTCGCTTCCTGAGGTCAAGCGTTCCCAAAGATCCAGAGAAAAGACAATCTCTGTTTCAGGCACTAGACCGATTAATATCTCAAGGGATAATCGTACAGATCCCCACAAAAGAGCAAGGTCTGGGGTTTTATTCAAATCTTTTTATGGTACCAAAACCAAATGAGGATCTCAGACCCATTCTAGATCTAAAAAAATCTAAATCAGTTCCTGAAGATCCGCTCCTTTCGCATGGAGACGATCAGGTCAGTAGTTTCTATCCTTCCAGGAGGAGAACTTCTGGCATCAATCGACATCAGGGATGCATGTCCCTATATTTCCCGCTCAACAAAAGTTTCTGCGGTTCAAGTTAGAACAGCAGCATTTTCAGTTTGTAGCCCTGCCCTTCGGGCTAGCTACAGCACCCCAGGTGTTCACAAAAGTGCTGGCCCCACCTCTAGCCAGGTTAAGGGCACAGAGCATAACAGTCATAGCGTACCTAGATGATCTATTACTAATAGATCAGTCGGTGGCTTGTTTGGAGCAAAGCGTACGCACTACAACCAACTATCTGCAAAGTTTTGGTTGGATTCTCAACCTAGAGAAATCTTCCTTAATACCACTAAAAAGGCTGGAGTACTTGGGTCTGATCATAGACACGGCCCTGGAAAAGTTGTTCTTGCCTCAGGCAAAGATCAACTCCATAAGAGAGCTGGTGCGGATGGTCAGGTCAAATGGCAATCCCTCCATTCGCCTTTGCATGAGGTTGCTAGGAACCATGGTGGCTTCATTCTAAGCAGTTCCCTATGCCCAGTTTCATTCTAGACTGTTGCAAAACAGTATCATGTCTGCTTGGAACAAAACAATTCAAGCTTTAGACTTGCCAATGCAGCTGTCCACAAGAGTGTCCCAAAGCCTCACTTGGTGGTTACTAAACCAGAATCTGCTGAAAGGAAAATCCTTCAGTCCAATTATCTGGAAAGTGGTAACGACGGATGCCAGCCTTTCAGGCTGGGGAGCAGTACTAGAAAAGGCAACTGTCCAGGGACGGTGGTCAAGAACCGAAAGAACTTTGCCCATCAATATCCTTGAAATTCGGGCAGTACGTCTGGCTCTAAAGGGGGAAAATGGTAATGTGCAGCGCCAAAAGTAAAGGTGAAAGTGAGATTCGCCTGACGGAATCAAACTAGTAACAAACCATTACTGAAGTGCATAAACAATGCTAAAATACATACAATATTACTCTAATATACAAACAACAATGATGATTATGTTTACATAAACCAACAGTGCATATATATATATTAGAATGAAAGTCCATAAAGTGACTCCAATATATAAAGTGACTTGCAAGATAAATCTGTGAACTAGTTGTCTGTTGATAATCCACCACCAAAAGGAAAGGGGCTTACCAGACAAGTTGAACCCGATTAGGCATATGCCTGATGAGTCAACAGAGCTTGTGGTGTAACACACCCAGGAAAGAAAAAAAGCATACACGGTTTCCGATGTGTGTTACACCACAAGCTCTGTTGACTCATCAGGCGTATGCCTAGTTGGGTTCAACTTGTCTGGTAAGCCTTTTTCCTCACCTTCACTTTTAGCGCTGCACTTTACCACTTTCCCATTTGTTCACATATTCACAGATTTCTGTTGTGCTGGCAGCTATTATTTATCACTTTAAGACAGCGCGTCTTTTTTTCTTTTCTTTTTTCCACATATCGTCTGGCTCTAAAGGCCTGGACTTTCAGGTTACGGGATTGTCCTTTCAGGATTCAGTCCGACAATAGTTATCTCTACCCTGATTAATGCTAAGGAAACCAGCTTCCAGAACTACATATTATAGAGTCTGGAGGGCTTATGTTTCCTGGTGTGAATCCAAGGGTTGGCACCCTCAGAGATATATCATAGGCAGAATTCTTGCCTTTCTACAATTAGGGGTATAAATGAAATTGGCCTTGAGTACTATTAAAGGCTAAGGCTGGCCATACACTATACAATTTTCTGATTCAATTTCCTTTAGATTTACCTTCAACTATGTAGTGCAAGGGCCTGTCTGATTGCATACAAATTGAAAGGGTTTAGGTTTGACCTCATATTATATGGTTTTGGTAAATCTAAAGGAAAGTTGAACAGGAAAATTGTATAGTGTATGGCCAGCTTTAGTCTCAGCTTTATTGGTCTTATGTCAAAGACCACTTGCTACTCATTCTTTAGTCCAGGGTACAAGGGGTGACGCGGTTTAATCTGCCCGACAAACCTCCCTTGAACCCTTGGGACTTGAACTTAGTTTTGTCTGTGTTACAAAAACAGCCGTTTGAACCAATACAACATATTCCCCTAGTCCTTCTGACAAGGAAGTTGGTATTTTTGGTTGCTATATCCTCAGCAAGGAGGGTTTCGGAATTGGCTGCTCGCTCTTGTAAAGAGCCATATTTGATTTGTCATGAGGACAGAGTGGTGTTGCGCCCTTGTCCAGACTTTTTGCCAAAAGTGGTTTCAGGTTTTCACCTGAACCAAGATATTCTTGCCATCGTTTTTTCCAAAACCATGTTGCAGGGAAAAAAGTCACTACATTGTCTTGATGTGTTGAGGGCAGTGAAAATCTATTTAAAGGCAACTGCTCAGATTTGTAAGACTGATATCTTATTTATTCTGCCAGAGGGTTCTAAGAAAGGACAGGCAGCGTCGAAATCCACTGTCGCTAAGTGGATTCAGCAAGTGATAATTCAAACTTATGATTTAAGGGGTAAGATTCCCCCTTTTCAAGTTAAGGCGCACTTTACCAGGGCGGTTAGTGCTTCTTGGGCAGTGCGTCATCAGGCCTCCATGGCTCAGATCTGTAAGGCCGCAACTTGGTCTTCAGTGCATACATTCACAAAATGTTATCAGCTGGATGTAAGGAGGTATGAGGATATCGCCTTCGGGCGCAGTGTGCTGCAGGCAGCAGTATAGATCTTCAAGTTTGGGGGTACCCTCCGGGTTATGTCTCCCTCCTCTCAAGTAGCATTGCTATGGGACGTCCCATTAAGTAATTACTTAAGGCTCTGTGTCCCATGATGTACGATAAAGAAAATAGGATTTTTATAACAGCTTACCTGTAAAAATCCTTTTCTAGGAGTACATCATGGTACACAGAGGTCCCTCCCCTCTTTTTTGGGATTTAAATATATTGCTACAAAAACTGATGTGCTCCTGGAAGGAGGATGGGTTATATAGGGAGTGAACTTCCTGGATTGGGTATAATCAGTGTCCATCACCTGAAGGTGGCCTATAACCCATTAAGTAATTACTTAAGGCTCTGTATCCCATGATGTACTCCCAAGAAAAGGATTTTACAGGTAAGCTGTTATAAAAATCCTATTTTTTATAGCACTGATCGCTGTATAAATGTCAAAAATATGTAGAAGAATACATATCTGCCTAAACTGAGGAAGAAATTTTGTTTTGTTTTTTTTAAATATATTTTTTGGGGATATTTATTATAGCGAAAACTAAAAAATTATTGTTTTTTTTATTTTTTTTTTCAAAATTGTCGCTTTTTTTTGTTTTTTTTTGTTTTTTGTTTATAGCACAAAAAATGAACCGCAGAGGTGATCAAATACCACCAAAAGAAACCTCTATTTGTGGGGGAAAAAGGACGTCAATTATGTTTGGGTACAACGTTGCACGCAATTGTCAGTTAAAGCGACAGTGCCGTATTGCAAAAAAGGGCTTCATCAGGAGGGGGGTAAATCTTTCCGGGGCTGAAGTGGTTAACTCCATAGAGGTTAAGCTTTTATATTTAGTAGGGATTTAGCAGGAATTTTGTAAAATTGGCTGTGTGTTTATCTCCTAATAATGGTTTTAGTGTATTTTTTGTGAATAAGATTGTATTGGTAAACGTTTGCGCAAATACCGTGGGGTCTAAAAAAAATCAGTAACACCTTCTTCTTTTTATTCCAGAGGTCATATGCTTTCAGAAAATGTGGTTTTGGGGGTCTTTCACAAAGGGAAAAATGAAAACCTTCACATTTTAGAGAAATTCAAAAATATTTACACTTTTGCGTCTGTTCAATTTTCACTATTTTGCAAAAAGGCACAATTTAAAAGTTACAAATATTTGTTATTTATTAACTCAATACAGGTTAGGCTTTTATATTTAGTAGGACTTTTGTAAAATTTGCTCTGTATTTATTTATCTGCTAATCACGATTTTAGTGGATTTTTAGCAAAAATATTGTTTTGATAAACATTT
The DNA here is from genome assembly GCF_042186555.1 of Aquarana catesbeiana. Lineage (NCBI taxonomy): Eukaryota > Metazoa > Chordata > Amphibia > Anura > Ranidae > Aquarana > Aquarana catesbeiana. The sequence continues at coordinate 419,511,878 of NC_133325.1, read as the reverse complement.
GCGCAAATATCATGGGACCTTTAGAAATCATTAGCGCCTTCTTTTTATTCTACTGATCATGTGCTTTCAGAAAATATATGGTGGGGGGGGGGGGGGGGGGGGTCTTTTACAAACTTTTAAAGCTATAAGTGAAAAATAAAAAGCAATGGAAAAATTGCAAAAATGGTCTGGCCACCTGAGTGCACAAAATGGAGCCCAGGGCCTGGCAGCAAAAGGGTTAGTGTGGTGATCCTGAAGTTTGTGCCTTTAACACTTGTTAACCATGGCATCTTCCATATTTCTATCCGGAGTGGTCCCAAAGATATAAAATAATTCTAGTGGGGTTTTTTTTGTTTTTGTTTTTTTAATTGATTTGGTATGTGTCTCTTTCTGTAGGCTATTCCGAGCACCTCTGACTTGTATTTCAGTGATACACCTCTTGTGCCCACTTTGGCTGATATTAAATGGATTGCTGCAGATGATGATGAAACCTATGCTAGAGTCAGGTATTTATTATTCTTTTTATGTTTAACTTAAATTCAAATTAACTTGTTTGAAAAAGGTCTGGAGCAATTATGATTTATTTTTTTTATTTTTTTTACTGACGTGTTCTATTTCAAATGTGTCTTAAACATTTATTCAAAAAATAAGCACATAATATCAGGAGATATTGGAACGTAATCGGATTTCTAAAGTGAGAGCTTCTCCTTTTAGATCATACTGTGCATACGCAGGCATAATTTTTGTACATCTGTGCAGTCATGTGCATATCTGAATGGGTGGGGGCTTTAAGTACTCTCAATGGAGACATCAGAGGTCATCTGAGGGGTTGGACCCTCTGGAGGGGGGGGGGGGGGGGCACATGAAAATGCACCGCAGAAGTGCTGAGGTGTCTATATAGCCACCGGATCACATCTTGTATATAGCCAGCAAGCTTTTCTTAACCGCTTGCTGACCAGCTCACGCCGATATACTTCGGCAGAATGGGACTCCTGCGCAAACTGACATACCTGTACGTCGGTTGGCAAAAGCAGGATAGCAGCCGCAAGCATGCTGGCAGCAGCGCGCCTGCCGCAGGAGCGGGTCCCGCAGACTCGATGTCCGCCGGCGGCCCGCAATCTCAGTGAGGAGATGCAGAACGGGGAAATGCCTGTAAACATTTCCCTGTTCTGCCTAGTGACATGACAGGGATCTACTGCTCACAGGGATCTCTGTCGTGCCAGTGGTAGCCCATCCCCCCCTACAGTTAGAACATGCTGAGGGAACACACTTAACCCCTTGATCACCCCCTCGTGTTTAACCCCTTCCCTGCCAGTGACATTTATACAGTAATCAGTGGCTATTTTTAACTCTGATCTGTATAAATGTCAATGGTCCCAAAATAGTGTCAAAAGTGTCTGATCTGTCCGCCGCAATGTCGCAGTTCCGATTAAAAATCTCAGATCATCGTCATTATTAATAAAAATGCCATAAATCTATCCCCTATTTTGTTGACGCTATAACTTTTACTTAAACCAGTCAATATACACTTATTGCGATTTTGGTAAAAAAGAATAATACATATCGGCCTAAACTGAGGAAGAAATTTTTTATATATATATATATATATATATATATAGTGTATATGTAAAAAAAAAAATTTTTTTTTTTGGGGGGGGGGGGGGGGGGATATTTATTATAGCAAAAAGTAAAAAATCTTGCTTTTTTTTTTCCCCAAAATTGTCTTTTTTGTTTTTTTTGTTTATAGCGCAAAAAATAAAAACCGCAGAGGTGATCAAATACCACCAAAAGAACAAAAGAAAGCTCTATTTGTGGGGAAAAAAGAGGAAGTCAATTTTGTTTGGGTCCAGCATCGCACGACCGCACAATTGTCAAAGCGACGCAGTGTTATGATGCAAAAAATGCTCTGGTCATTAAGGGGGTAAAATCTTCCGGGGCTGAAGTGGTTAAAAAGTAAGCAGACTCATGGCTGCTATTGCAGCTGTAAATTTTCTTTACATGCCAGTGATATTTGTTACGTCATCCCACAGTAAGGGGGTTTCAACAAAGTGCAACTATCCTCTCTACCCCCTCCATTGATTCATACTAGCCTGGATCTGATGGCTACAGCTCTGCTGTTTGTTTACATCAAGCAATGAAGTCTTCACTGTCCTGACCACGCCTGTACATTACCTCTCCATAGACTTCTATGGGGCTGTGTCTTGAGGTCGGAGATGGTTACATAGTCTGTGGGGGTCATCAGTGGGGGGCAAGGATAAGTGTACTTTGTTTTACAGTGCACTAATCCCTTAAATAAACCTATGACTGGATTTGCTAAGATTATTTTTTTTTTCTCTCTCTGTATGTAGGAGTGACAGTAGACCCCTGAAGCACAAATGGAGACCAAGCCCACTTCTAGTAATGCATAGAAATTCATCTGTCCCCAATCTTAAACTGAAAGAGGAGAAAATGTTTTCTTTGAAAAAACCAAGCATGTCTCTAAACAGATCTACAGACTTGCAAGACGAGCTGAGCCTCCTAAGAACTCAAATTGCTAGAATTGTTGTTGGAAATGCAGGTATTGTTGAGCTTCACACTTTACAGTAATCCTCAGGAGCCAGGATTAAATTTAGTAGACCCAATGTAATATTTTACTGACATTTTCCTTTTCAGGTTTGGAGTGTGTGTGTGTGTGTGTGTGTGTGTGTGTATGTAATTATCCAGCTGATGTGGAGGATAAATGTCTTGTGCCATGGTTAAAGTTATGTGTAGCTACTGGTTTGGCAATGGTACAGCTAAACCCCATTACTGAAGTTTTCTACAAGTTGTAATTTGGCAATGTACAAGTCAAAAGTTGCTTTCAATCCTTTTAAAATTGCAGCTTTCATTAAAATAATACCTGGTAATCCTGTCATGAAGGTTCTTATTCCGGCATTTCAGGTTATGGGGTGACCACACAGAGGTACAATTAGGAAAATGTTGTCACCCCATAATCTGAAATACCTGAACAAGAACCTTCATGGCAGGATTACCAGGTGGTATTTTTAATGAAAGCTGCAGTTTTCAAAAGATGGAAAGCAAATTTTGACTTGTACGCTAACTAGACTTAAAACTTGTAGAAACTTCAGTAATGGGGTTTAGATTTAACATTGCTGAACCAGTAGTAGTTAAAGCCGAGTTCCACCCAAAAATGGAACTTCCGCTTTTTGGATTCCCCCCTCCGGTGTCACATTTGGCACCTTTTCAGGGGGGAGCAAATACCTGGATAATCCAGCTATTTGCTCCCACTTCCAGGCATAGATCGCCGTAGTATCTGCATCAGTCTACGCCATGTTCGGCGCCTCCTCTGTACCGCCCCAAAACCCCCCCCCGCTGTCTTCTGGGAGACACACAGGTCCCAAAGGACAGCAGGGACCAGTGAGATCACGCAGCGCAGTAGGGAACCAGGCTGTGAAGCTGCAAGGCTTCACTTCCTGAATCCCTTACTGAAGATGCTGGCGCCTCCACCCGGGAGCCAAGGGACAGATGTTCACTTCAACGTGGCAACCTTGGGCAGGTAGGTGTCCTAATATTAAAAGTCAGCAGCTGCAGTATTTGTAGCTGCTGACTTTTAATTTTTTTTTTTTTTTTGGCTGAACTCTGCTTTAGTGTAGTTTTGGCTGGAGGTCGACTGATATATCGGCCGATATTTGCAAAAATCAGCCGATTACCTCTCTTCCCCACACTTCACTGACAGTTTCACACCCTGAGCGGCTCTGTGCTCAGTGTGTGAAACTGATTTGCAACTGAATGCAGAGAGAGGAGCTGTCAGAATTCAGCGTGATGTCGGGGGTGGGCAGGACCCAGATATCAAACACCAGCCAATGGGATGGGATCTGGGCGGGCCGCTACCTGTATGTGGCTCTGCCGACTTTCTTAAGCAGCCCAATCATTGGCTGGTGTTTGATAGCTGCAGGGCCCTGCCCACCCCGGGTCCTGCCCACCCCCGATATTACGCTGAATTCTGACAGCTGCTCTCTGCATTCAGTTACATATAGTGTAACTGAAACTGACAAATCGGCTCAGTGTGAAACCTGCCAGTTCCAACCAGTGCCACCTGCCAATCGCCAGTGGCAACCAGTGCCACCTGCCAAAAAAAGAAAAATCAGCTTAAAATATCGGCCGCAAAAATCGTCATCATATATCAGCCATCGGCCGATCCGATTTCTAAATATCAGCATCGGCCAGAGAAAAACTCATATCAGTCGACCTCTAGTTTTGACTTGCACTGGGAGACAGCTGATTGGAGGAAAGGCTTTCAGAGCTGTGCTGTGACAGGACAAGCTCTCTTCTAATCTACTTATAGCAACCTCCCACAACACAAACTTCAGACTGCTTTTATCTCCTGTTTCAGAAAACTTGTCAGAAGTTATGCTGATAACAATGAAATTAAACACAGAAACACATGAGACTCAGGGCTTTGGAGAGAGATAAGTAAACACTGCAGATATGTGCCCAGGTCAAATTTCTTGAATTGGGTTTACATCCACTTTAATTTAAACTTTCCAAAAAGGCCCTGTTGTGGAGCTTAAAGGTGAAAATGCTCTTGAATATAGTTCTATGGTATTTTTTTGCCAGTTGTTGCTGGCTACACACAACATCTTATTCTTGATACTGATATCTGACAACTTGTCTTTTCAGGAACTTCAGGCTCAACAGAATCTTTACCTGGCAACGTAGATACAAGTACCCCTTTTGTTGACTATGCACCCACTTTTCAGTCAACCACATCATTTGTAATTAGTGACATTACTGAGGAGGATGAGCTTGATGTGTCAGAATATTCCACTTCCTCAATAATGGAATCTTCATTTACTCACCAGCGGCAAATAGAGGCTAACATGTCTGATGATGAAGACTCCGTTTGTCTCTCAAAGTCCAACAGTTTTGCAGATATGATGGGAATTCTGAAGGATATTCACAAAATCAAAACAAGCAGAGATTGGTAAATTCTATGAGCCATTTATTCACATTACTGAAGTATCAGCAGCCTTGCTCAGACTTGGCACATATTGGTAAAACAACCAGAGTTTCATGTTCTCAATGGGGTCACCTCTCAATGATTGTAAAAACAAGATGGTCAACCCGTTACACAACATATGTTTTGCCTATTGGCAGGCATTGGGGAAAAAAAAACCCTTTTTATTTAGGTTCAGTTGTCTAATATTGGGGAAATAATTTCCTGGTGATATGGCTAGTAGTTTAAATACAAGCCATTTTATTATTTAAACTTGAACCCACATGAATTGATCATGTGAGGAAGTAGTCCTGTGAAAAATTTGGAGTAAAAAAATGTACAAGAAGACTCTTATTGACTCATCTGTCATTGCAGTGAATATTTTATACTGTATTTGAATCATTTAGTTATGTTTAAAGTAATACTTGTTTTGTTTTTTTTAGGTCTAATAGAAACCAATGTCTGCACAAAGAAGATGATCCCATCAATCTCATTTCAGAGGTCCTGAGGCAAAAGTTTGCACTTTGTGATCACGATGACAAAAAGAACATTTAATCAAGTTAAATTATTTTTCTTCGTGTAGTAAAATTCCATAAAGGTCACTTATTTTGTTATAAAAAGAGGTCAAGAGTTCAAAATATTATTTTTGTGTTTGTTTTATTACATTTGAAATGAGCTTGGTATATCTGGAAGATAAACCATTTGAGTGGGTTTTTGTCTATCAACAGACGGCTGCTACATATAGGTCACTAGTACACAGTAATATGCTAAATAGCCAGTAGTTATAACTACAGATTTATAAACCGCTAAAGAGAAGCCAGTGACTGGTGTCCTGTGCTGTGAATGTAAATCTTAATTATGCCATTTTTCACAGTTTTTAAATGCTCTATTTCAAATCTAGGGATGACTAATTTCTATTAGCTGCAGTTAAGGATGTGAAATGTTTCAAGTACTCTTGCCTTGGCATTTTACAGCAAGTTCTATATATAACAACCAGTCTTGAATGCCTTCTTGTAGTAATCTAAAATTTCTATTCCAGGATTAGTCATACTTTAGATTTCCTTCATTTGGCATCTTTTAGATGTTAAATGGATTGAAACTGCAAGTAGCTGCCGTAAGTGCTGTACTGCACGGCAATCCTCAAAACATAGAAGCACACTGTTCATCGGTTTTGGATTGCTTTATAACTGTTAATCTCAAAAGGGACATTTTTGTAGCCCCAGGCATACAGGAGCTTTGCTGAGAATATGTGATAGGTGCTAATGTGAATGCTAGAGAACTTCAACATCAGTCTATGTCACTGGCTGTTAAGACATCTGTCACACAAAAAAAACTGTTATAAAATTGCATCAACTTTACACGTTTTAAATAGGCCGACTTATTTTATTTTTTATTTTAAATATATTTAACGCTAAACTTCAGTGGGGAGACTAGCATGTTTTCTGGTTGTTTTTAGAAAGAGGTACCCTCCGCATCTGAGTTAATATCTCTCTTGATGGAGATAACTGAGGAAGGTTGTAAAAAATAAACAGTATTTTTCCCAGTCATCTTCCAGGTCGGCTTATGAAGAGGGAGAGGCTCCTAGCACAGGAAACACACGATCCACATTATAAAAGACCTCCCATAAGCCATGGCCCCTCAGTATATGTGTTTCCTGCGGCCAGACAGGATCTCTGAAGAAGTTTGTTATTTCTATCTAAGCCTTCATGCTAGGTGGCATGGGCCTCCCGGCTACAGCATCCCAAAACAGGGGCAGTGAACCTGGGGAGGCATGTAGCTTGGGCTCGTTCAGGCTGCCCTTAAAGGGAGTCTTGTATTTTTACTCCAGGAGACCCCCTCTCTCCATGGGAGTCTTGTCGGCAGATGCCTGTAGGCTCAGGTACACTGGAAGTGTGGGATTTTGACTAGGGTGAGTCTTCCGGTTGACAGTGCGGACTCATCATGTCCTGATGCTGCAGGCAGATATGTTATTGGTAGCAAACACTAACCAGGTGGTCGGGGCTGCAAGCTCCATGCACTGTTCGAGGGGAGGCATCCGATCCACAGCACTAGCCCAGGATCCTCATTGCTTGACCTTTCAGGGCTACAGAGAAGATGGTGGAAACCATTTTGTCCTGTGCTGGTAAGTCACCAGGGAGGAGACTGTATGCAGGGAAGCAGGTCTGGGACACCTGCAGACTCTGGCCCTAACGTAAGAAATGGGGTTCCTCTTTTCTTACGCCCTGGTGTAGGGGGCACCAGGGGTTTTGGGTGGTTTCTCTGTGCTATCCTCAGACCAGCAGGGCTGGTCTGGGGAGTCTGGCTGTGTGTATTCCTCTTTTCCCAACTGGTGGTGGGGCTTCATTTGGGTCTCACTAGGTGGCTGGCTGCTGGTCATAGGGTGATCGTCTGCACCCTGTCTCTCCTTGTAAAAGGCTCATACTACCTTGTTTCAGCTCCCTGTAGGACAAGGGATGGGAGCAAAAGGGAAACCGCCTAAGGGACAGATGCACAGCCTGCAAGTACAGGTTATCTACTGCCTGGACACCAGCTCCAGTGCTGTAACACTCCTGACTACTTCCCGATGGGGGGAGGGACGCTTGTCTGCTGAGGCAGGTGAACTATGTTGGTAAGCCAGGACAGAATGCAGCCTGCTATGCTGCAGCTCCCGCTGAATGGACAGCTATAGGGTGGTTGTGTAAGTATTCCCTGGTGCCATCATCAATGGACACCAGGGAGGGAGCGCGATCAGGTGAGGGATGATGCAGTAGGTGGACCTTGGATCTTGCCAGGAGTATTACAGCAGATTTCATTTGGTCTGTAAAGCTGCACATGTACTCAGGTTCCACCATGCTACCTGCTATAATTTTGTCAGATGGCCACAAGGTGGTTACCCTTAGGAGGATGTCCTCTCTTTGGGTATTGGTTGCTGTTGGTGTTTGCACTCCTCCTACAAACACAGGGTGAATGTGCTTTGTGTTCTGTCCACCATTAGTGTGGTCATTTGAAAGCAGAGGCCCTTACACCTGCAATCTGCAGAGCTGGTGCTGGCAAACTCAGAGATCAGCAGAAGCTGCAACCTGGTAACTCCTTCCTACATTTAGACCATGCTTGTGCATGTGCTGGGCTCTGCTTACTCCATGTTTACCATCAATTACACCATTTGTTTTCAGCAAAGGGAGGTGACAGCCTAGTGGGGTCTGCTGTGGTTTAATCAGGACTTTCTGTACTTTGATTTGGCCAAAAACCCACTCCTAAGCTGAACTGGAAACATTAGATGTAGATCCGGCAACATTCAATTGGCAGGCTCCTGGGCGTAACCTCCATGCAAGGGCTGCATGGACAAACCCGGGTTTAATGATTACTCGTTAATACCTGCAGGTGTTGGCCTTCTGATTGCTTTAGTTGCACACTTCACGGCTTATCCAAAGGTGTCAGAAGGTGTCATTTATAACTAGATTTGGACTTATGAGCTGGGAAGCTTTGTCTATCTCCCACCTTAGTGTGCGCTATATAAAGCAAGCTAAGTGTACAGCAATCGCTGTTAATATACATTGTTTAAATATGTAGTTTAAGGAGACTCGCTTTTGCTTCTGTTCCAGATAAAATATTTGGTTATGTCTAGGAGCTGAAGCTGTACCTATTATGGGGTAACAGTGTTTGCTATGCGCTCCAGTTTGTGTGCTTAGACTTTTATCACACAGAGCTCCCTGGGTTCCACCATATAGATGTATAATGGATTGGTAGCCAGAGACTAGGCTATATCTATGACATGTGATTATATGAATTGTTGGCTTTGTGGCATTGACATTAATTGCATAAGAATTGCTGGGTTTTGGGTATTGGATAATAACTCTTTCCTCGTACTTCTCCAAGTATGTTATAACTCTATGTATCTAAATACACAACATTGAAGTTTTATGCTTGTGTTTTTTTGGGTCATATTCTTTTGGCACCATGGTGGTTTATGCCTCCTATGCGATATAATATATTGACTCTCTGAGGCTACATTTCCATTGTTGTGACCCCAAGGTCGTGTGATTTGAAGTGCGACTTTGATGTGACTTTGGGTGCAGCTTTGATCCAACTTTAGTCTCTGGGTCGGAGTTGCATCGGTGTAGTGCAGGAAACTTTTCTAGGTCGCTGAAACTTTGAGTCGCATAGATTGGAACGGCTGCTGTTGTAATCTATGGGCTGTGACTTGTCATGCGACTTTGTGTCCGGGGTCGCATGGCGAGTCGCAACTAGTAGAAACGGAACCTAATTGTTCAAATGACCTGCTTAAAGTTTAGCCCTATTTGTATATGTGGCTGTATGAATTAGGAGGCTTTTACCTGACCTTTACATTGTCTTGTGCAATCAGCAATAGGTTGTCTTAATGCATGTTAAGACACCAGGTATGTAAATGGTTTAGAGAGAGAGAATATCTGGTCGCTGAGACCATACCTGGGTATCTTTTATGCAATCTCTCAGGCTATACGGACATAGAAATTCCACAAACTATTATATATGTGATATGTAATAAAAAAACAAGTGTTTTTTTGGTGTTGGTTCTCCTGGCAGAGGGTTCTTTAAGTTTTCTTGTGGTGTGAATATACCTTTTAATACTAGCCTTGTGTACTCTACAAGGTACTTTATTTTTTTTATGGGTTACGTATTTTTTTGGGGGGGTTCTTCCTCCTGGGAGGTATTAACATTGTAGTTGAATAGGTAAAGCTATATCGATTGTAACATTGAGCCCTTTATTTGGAGTGGTATGGTCCCTATAATCTTTCCTAGGGTTTAGGATTTATACAGTAGTATACTCTGGTATGACCGGTGGTATAATGGGCCATTTTTGCTGCAGGTGCAGACAGCCACTTGTGATGCGTACCTTACAGCACTAATGGGCAGGAATATGGCCTCTAGACATGGTATCACATCTTGCTATCACTCTGACCCTTATACCTAACTGGCTATGTTAAAATCATCAGTACTCTGTATATGTTAAAAACATCAGTACATCTGTTAGGGTGGCTGTGTAAAAAGAGAACAGGTATAGCAAGTCAATGTAAAATGTTCTGTAACTGCTACAGGGTCAGTCTCCTAAATATAAACAGAAAAGTCAGTGGTACTACCCATACTTACATATATATATATATATATATATATATATATATATATATATATATATATATATGTATATGTATGTATGTGTGTGTGTGTGTGTGTGTGTGTATATATATATATATATATATATATATATATATATATATATATATATATATATATATATATATATATATATATATATATATATATATATGTAGCAGAGCTCCTGGGTGCTCGATGAGTAATGTAGGAAAGATGATCCGCACTCCGGTTGTTGCTCTTAAAAAAAATCTTCATTTTATTGAAAAGCCATAGTGCACAAACGCAGATAAAAACAGTTGACATGTTTCAACCTATAAGGCTTTAGTCATAACAATATTACAGACGTGAAACTTTGAAATAAATAGTAGCTCTAAAGATCACAGGCTCCACCCATTAATTGTCTTAATTGACCGCAGGCAATTTATAAAAAAAAGAGAATCGGCTGCAATATGTACTGGGTGATCCATGTGTATGCCACTAATTTTCACACACCTTGTGGTGATAGTATGCACATGTATGTAAACACATATATATATTTTCATACACAAGAAAAAAAAAATTAAAAAAAGGTAAATAGTTTTTTATTTAATGTTTGTTTTGTTTTTTTAATTTTATGGTGTTTTTCTTCTTGTGCATGTGTGTATAATTGCCTGCCTAAAGACAATTAATGGGTGGAGCCTGTGATCTTTAGAGCTACTATTTATTTCAAAGTTTCATGTCTGTAATGTGGTTATGACTAAGGCCTTATAGGCTGAAATGCGTCAACTGTTTTTATCTGCATTAGTGCACTATGGCTTTTCAATAGAATTAAGATTTTTTTTAAGAGCAACAACCGGAGTGCGGATCATCTTTCCTACATCAGTCTCCTAAAGTATTGATCGGCATAGTTTACCACCAGTATCACAATGTGCCATAGGAAGTCAGACTTTCTTCTTTGGGCAGAGCACCTGTCATACCCAGTTCTTTTCCAAACACCCATAGTTGCTGTACCAGCATTTAGAAGGGAGAAAGGTCAAAGGTATGGGCATATGCATTTTGGGTATGGATAGCATTGTGGCAGAAATCTCGCTGGATAAATACAATGTCTATTGATACCTCTTGACTGAAGATTATGTAGGGTGAGATCTAAAGATTTGCAGATCAACCTCTAGTTAGTTTGTTCTGTTCTGGGTCCCATATAAAGGCAAGAGGGCGTCAAAATATTACTATCGCAAGGTGATTGAAATATGCAATGATGGAAGCCTGCCAGGCATCATTGCTGTCTCCTCCTAGAAAACCTCAAAGCTCATTTTGACCGAGCAGGGGCCACTTCTTTGACTAAAAAGGTCAGCGCTTCTCCTTCCCAGATCTGCTAAACATCTAAGAGATCCAGCTTCCAAACCTTCGTGGAACATGAAGACCAGGCCTTTTCTATAACCAGAAACAGGATGTTGGGTGGAAGGTGCTTAAAGCTGTGGTCCTGCCCTGATCAGGTAGTTCTATTTTGCCCTCTCTGCAAGCCGTCCTGGAGGGTGACTGGGAAAAAACAGGGTTATTACCTGTTAACGCTCTTTTCCAGGAATCTTCTAGGACAGCGTCACTCCCCCCCCCCCTTGTTTCGTAGGAATAATTATGTAAAGCAAGTTGGTTGCACTAATGGAAGTGTTTATTATTTTATCTGTGCCTTCGGTTATTTGTTAATACTGAGGGGCCATCGCCTATGGGCGGTCTTTTATAAAGTGGATCATGTGTTTGCTGTGCTAGGTGGGAGGAGCCTCTCTCTCCTTAAGCCATCCTGAAAGATTCCTGGAAAAGAGCGTTAACAGGTAATCCTGTTTTTTAGGGCTATAATTATATGTACTTCAGGTGCATTTTTTTTTTTTAATATATATTATATTGGTGTTCATTCATTTCAGGTCCCTTAGCTGTCATCAGTACTAGGCACTTATTAGAATTGCAAACTTCAAATGTTTTTCTGGACTTTTCATGAAATACGGTTCTTGAGGTGTCTCTCTCCCTCTCCTAATATACACAATGAGAAAATCAGATCAAAAATACCGCTTTCAAAGTTATCGTACAATAATCTTATCGTTGGTACACAGCTTTCGAAAACTGCGACTGTTCATCCGAAATTATCTAAAGGGACAAACGCAAAACTTTTTTTTTTTTTTTTTTCTGCGATACCGGAACAAACAATTTTCTTTTAATTTATTATGGTATTTTTTACAAAAATCGTAAGACCAAAACCATGCATGCTCAGTCTTGGTGAAAGAATACAATGCATTACATCACTTTGAACGTTGTATTCTGTCATACAAGAATTTTGGTAACTTTAGTAACCTCTTCATTTTCGTTATGAGACTAGCGTGCAAAAAAAAAAAAAAAAACAGACGAGATCTTCTCATTGTGTGTACGAGGCTTTCAGAGACCATGTTTGGCCTGTTTTGTAGTGTGCTGCATTCTTTGGATCCAGTATGGCCTATAAAGGTGCAATTAAACTACGGGCAAAGCAGGTCAAATGCAGCCTTTTCTTATCAAATGCTGCATTTCCATTAGAATGCATCTGCATGCATTTGAATAGAAAACACCATTTGACTAGAATGGCCATCAACTTGAACCCTTAAGAAGCCAGTTTATATGGGAAAGGTGTGTTGTTTTTGTTGATTATGGAACAAATTGGAGAACTGTTACAACATTCAAAATATACAGTATATGGTTTATTTGCTGTTTGGAAAGGCGAGATCACTGAAAACATCTATTTCAGTTTTGCTTGGATGCTAGCAGATTATAGAGCCACTTATGACTTGAGAGTTCCATGTGTAGGTGTTCATTTTCCAGTTCCCAGTTTCACCTATCTGATATCATATTGTTTTATTTAATGGCAGAAATACTAAGGAGCAAATATCTGTCAAGAACATCTGGAATATCCTAGATCTAAGAATTTACAGGTGGCAATCAATTTTAAAAGTAAATGAAAACATGCCAAGCATGCATGTATGTTACAAATCTAAATATATCCTTATTTAATGATATACAATGGTCTTGTGTACATGGACTTCTTTATTTCCTCCTTTTTATATATTCAGTCATGCTGGTCAATAGAAATATCAACACTCATCCATATTCCATCCTCCTGTTGATGCAAAAACCTTTCTAGGTACATACTCCGCCATCTATAATTACAAATCTGTTACCCTTTGCCCAATCCAAATTCCATCTTGCCTAGTTCATCAGCATTAGTGGAAGTTGATGGCGCAGTACCATCTGAGGAAAATGATGTAATCGTTCCCTCACAGGAAGTTCTCTGTAGGAAACTGGGTGGTATGCATTAGGGCAGTTCTGACCGCACCCAATTCCCCCTAACTCCTGTTCCCTTTTTTTGGGAAGAGCCACACTGTTCTCTGCTGTGATAGTTTCACTGCCCTTTAGGCATATACGTATAGGAGCATAATGATGGGGGGTATGGAAAGCCTATGACCTCTGGGCTGGGAAGCACATAGTTTTGCAAGTGGACATATGTACTATTTCTAACCTGGAATTTCGGAGTGTTTGCGTTCAAAATAATCTAGTTCTGCTTTTAAAAGGAATGCAGCTCCTTTGCTTTGTTCACCATCATGACACACTTATACTTTGAAGTGCATAGAATCCATATTCGGATAATAAACACTGGTACATGAGTGTCTGAGTTATACTACCCATTTTCAATGCTTCACTACTGTATTTTTTTTTTTTTTCAGTTCAAAGCAATTGATTTCCAGTGCACTTGTAGCTCTTCCACTGCTTGTTTGATTGCAGCAACGAATAGAATGATATTGTATGTGCTACAGTCTTGGGTTTGATGCGTCCGATTGTGTGCACTAAATGCCAATGCAGTGTAATGCTTAACAAGCCTTTATAAATTTACAAAGCAACAATGTATTTAACTGAAAAAAAATATTTTGATAGCTTTCAAAGTACAAAAAATGCAACATGCTACACCCAGATTTAAACCCATCTAATTCCTAATTTTTAAAGTTACGTTTTTACTAATATTGCTGCATGGACTTCTGTATAATTTCATTTGGCACAGTGTTTGTCATTAAGGTTTCCCATACCATTATACATCCCAATGTTACATTTTGTAAGTGTGTCTTTTATGTACCTCACAAATGTGTTTTCATTTAGAATATATTATGCTGTGTACTTTTATATTGAATTCAGATGAAGATATGTGCATTTTACCAAACTCAGGCTATATATGAAGATTATTGCTTTGTCAACCAGAGGAACCTGCCTGTTTTGTGTTTATTCAATAAGGTAAAGTGCAGTAACCCATAGCAACCAATCGGGACCAAACTTTTTCTGATCTAAAATCTGATTAGTTGCTATCAGTTAGTGCCTGAAACCATTATTGTTTGCACTGCTTTATTATATAAGCTTTTTTTGTCTATAGTGCTGGAGGCAGCATGGATTATAAGCTAATACGATGCTACTTGGCCATCTAGTGTGGCTTGTATGAAGACTTTTTACATGCTGCTGTTACATAGGTGCTGTACAGAATACTTATTTGAAATAAACCACATTTTCAAAGAGTGAGCGAGTTATTTATTGTTTTGGACATCTGTGCTGACTATATTCATCAGAGAGCGCTGGGACTGATACCTCTTCAATGCACGGGGATGGGGACATCTGTTCTGGTGACAACTAATAGGGGATTTTCACTTGGTTCCTGTTGTGTCTCTGGGGCAGAAAGTGAAGCGACATCTCCCCAGTGGGCCAAAAAAAAAAAAAGAGGGATTTTTACCCATTCCCTCCTTGATCCAAAACCTAAAGAAAAAAATGCCTTAGTACCGACTGAAGTTACCATACTATCTAAGGCATTTTCTTCATCAAGGTATACGCGAACACTGGGTTATACTTGTGCATTTCAGGGGGATTTGGCTACTAGCAAAAAAGCCGTTGGTTGTCCAAGTATGTCTTTCACTCCATTGTGCTTTGGCTGATCCTCAGCGCTGCTTTGGAGGTTGTAACTGGAACCTGCTGGACTGAGGATTGTGGGCACTGAGCTCTACTTATGGTGTTCTCAAGACACATGGTTGATTTACTAAAACTGAAGAGTGAAAAATCTGGTGCAGCTGTGTATGGTAGTCAATCGGATTCTAACTTCAGCTTGTTCAATTAAACCTGGAAGCTGATTGGTTTCCATGCAGAGCTGCACCAGATTTTGCACTCTTCATTTTTAGTAAATCAACCCCACAGTGTACTGGCTTGTTATTCATAAAGGTTCTAATGTGCTGATTCCTGAAGACTTTATTGGGAGTTTTCCCGTGGTAGAGACAAAGTTTGTCTGGAATGTGACATGTTCACTGGGGTCTGCATGGGCACCCTCTAGTACTTAGTTACTGAGCTTGTTAGCTGCAAAACATTTTCCAGACCTGTGATGATAGGAAGTCTGGAGTATAATCCCACATAAGCAAAGTATGTTATCTCTGTTTTCTTGCTTTATATCCTGCATAAATTAACATGCTGGAGAATTAAGTGCTGTACCCCTTCACACTGCCTCTTCCCTCCTGTCAGATTGAGATAGTTTCCCACTACTACTTACGTTTAATAGTTCTATTAGTGACTTAGTCACTTCTGCTCCTATAATCTCTCCTGCATCCACAGTTGGTTGTGAAAAACCCAGGTGCGTTTTTAGTTTTTGTTATTTTCCCGAGCTGTCCCGAGTTCACTTCGGTCTTTCCAGGGAGGTGTTTTTCAGCTATGTGGGGTTTCATGAACAAAATCTCTGCCATAATAGATGACTAAGGGCTTGTGCACACTGCAGCTCAAAAAAAAAGTAAAAAAGTTGCTTTTATTTCAGCTTGAAGAAGCTAGTACTTTTTTGGGCTCTTTTACACATTTTTATTGAGCTTTTTTGAGCTCCTTTGAGCTTTTTTGGGCATAACTGTTTTTCTTTTTCACAAACCCTCCCCATAGCTCTTTTTGCCTATATTTTTTTTTTTGTGTGCATTTTCAAGCTTCTTTGAGCTTTTTCATACTTTTTCGCACATTTTTGGGCACCTGGGTCAAATCGGAGCTTATTGCTGGCAATAGGAGCATCCCTATTGGTGCGATGCCGACTTTGCAGCGCCGCACCGATTTCCAAAAGTAGTTCCTGCACTACTTTTGGCGACTTCGGGGGTGATCTCAATAGACATCTGTGCATGAACCAGCACAGATGTCTTTCAAGTCACCCCTGACGTCGGACTGAAATACAGCTTTGAAATTGTGCGAGTTCAGGTGAACTCACACGATTTCAAAGCTCTGTTCAGTGTGAACAAGGGCTGATGGTAGCCTCCTTTTTGAGAGTGTGCCATTTGCCCAGTTTCACTCCTCACCATAGCAACTCAACATTCTGGTTGCATGCCCCTTACCAATCTGCCTGATATCCAGAAGCTGGTGGCTTACCAACCCAACCCTGAAATCTTCTTTTTTTTTTGTGCCGGCCAATGATTCGCGGCTTGGACCTGCTGATCGGCTTTGTACATTTACAGACCTGAGCTCTGTACAGATGGAACAATCTCTGGTTAGGGATCAATTAGTAAAAGCAGCACACATTACACACAGGCACATATTTAACCCCTTGATTGTCCTAGATGTTAACTCCTCCCCAACCAATGCAATTAGCACAGTGACAGTGTATAGTATTATCACTGTATTAATGTCAGTGGCAGTCCGTTCTCCCCAGCGTAAGTTAATGTCAGATTGTCCACTGCACGATCGCAGTCCCATTATAAGTCACTGATCAACGCCATAAGTAGTATAAAATAAATAAAACTTCCAGTATATACAGTGGGGAAAAGAATTATTTGATCCCCTGCAGATTTTTTAAGTTTGCCCACTTACAAAGAAATGAAGAGTCTATAATTTTTATCATAGGTGTATTTTAAATGGTAGAGACAGAATATCTACCAAAAATAGCACATGATACAATACAACACATGATACAATACAGAATATCTACCAAAAATAACACATGATACAGATGTTATAAATTGAGCTGCAGTTCAGTGAGTAAAATAAGTATTTGATCCTCGAGCAAAACATGACTTCGTACTTGGTAGAGAAACCCTTGGCAAGCACAGAGGTAAGACATTTCTTGTAGTTAGTGACCAGATTTGCATACATCTCAGGAGGGATTTTGGTTCTTTATAGCTATTCATTAAATCCTTAAGATTTCTTGGCTGTCCCTTTGCAACTCGAAGTTTCAGCTCCCTCTATACATTTTCTATAGCATTAAGGTCTGGAGACTGGCTAGGTCACTCCATGAACTTAATGTGCTTCTTAAACCACTCCTTTGTTGCCTTGATGGTATGTTTTGGCTAATTTTCATGCTGAAAGACCCATCCATGACCCATTTTCAGTTTTATGGCTGAGGGAAGAAGGTTCTCAATCAAGATTTTACAATACATGGCCCCATCCATTGGCCCCTCAATGCGGCAAAGTCGGTCTGTACCTTTGTCAGAGAAACAGCCCCAAAGCATAATGTTTCCACCTACATGCTTGACTGTAGGGATTGTGTTCTTGGGGTCATAGTCAGCATTTTTCTTACAAACACGGCGAGTCCCCCTCCTCCAAGAAGGCATATGTACAGTCATGCCAATGAACATCTAAATTATTGGGAGAAAGTACTGTAATCAGATCAGACCAAAATTAAGCTTTTTAGCATTAACTCAACTCACCATATCTGGAGGAAGAAAAATGCTGACTATGACCCTAAGAACACCAACCCTACAGTCAAGCATGGAAGTGGAAAAATTATGCTTTGGGGCTGTTTCTCTGCTAAAGGTACAGGCTGACTTTGCCGCATTGAGGGACCAATGGACGGGGCCATGTATAGTAAAATCTTGGGTGAGAACCTTCTTCCCTCAGCCAGAAAACTGAAGATGGGTCTGCCAGCATGACAATGGCCCAAAACATACCACCAAGGCAACCAAGGAGTGGCTCAAGAAGAAGCACATTAAGGTCATGGAGTGGCCAACCAGTCTCCAGGCCTTAATTCTATAGAAAATGTATGGAGGGAGCTGAAACTTCAAGTTGCCAAGCGACAGCCCAAAAACCTTAAGGATTTAGAGAAGATCTGTAAAGAAGAGTGGACCAAAATCCCTCCTGAGATGTGTGCAAACCTGGTCACTAACTACAAGAAACGTCTTACCTCTGTGCTTGCCAATAAGGGCTTCTCCACCAAGTACTAAGTCATGTTTTGCCTGGGGATCAAATACTTATTTTACTCACTGAACTGAAGCTCAATTTATAACATTTGTACCATGTGTTTTTTTTTCTGGATTTTTGGTTGATATTCTGTCTCTATCATTTAAAATACACCTATGATAAAAAATTTAGACCCGTTATTTCTTTGCACGGGAAAGCTTACAAAGATTGCAGGGGGTCAAGTAATTATTTTCCCCACTGTATATCACCTGCAGACCTTTCTTGTCCATGTTCCCTAGGCAGTTCTTCATTCAGTGAAGGTGAAGTTAATTAATTTCTTCTGGGCTTATGAGGCCAAGAGGATTTTGTATTGGTTGTTATCTCTGCCTAAGATTCAAGGAGGCATGGGGTTTTCCAACCCCTTCAAATATCACCTAGCCGTTCATTTGAGTAGAGTAGTGCAGTGTTTCTCAACTCCAGTCCTCAAGGCGCCCCAACTGGTCATGTTTTCAGGATTTCCCTCAGATGAAACGGCTGTGGTAATTACTAAGGCAGTGAAACTGATCAAATCACCTGTGCAAAATAATAAGCCTGAAAAAAATGACCTGTTGGGGCACCTTGAGGACTGGAGTTGAGAAACACTGGAGTAGTGGACTGATTTAAGAATGGGGACGTGAAGTGGTGGGCGAGTCCGGAACAAGAAATGGCTTTGATCCCACTGCCAACTTTCCTGTGGCAATATGCAACTCTTCATCCTGTAATTCAAACTCGCCCCATAATAGGCACCACTTTGCAAGTGCTGTTGAAATCAGGCTGTGTACCAACCCTGTCATCTGGTCCATCAGCTATCTCTCCTGTCATTGGAGCCATGGGCTTTCTGTCCAACTAGAAGAAATGTCTTACCGCTGTGCTTGCCAACAAGGGTTTCTCTACCAAGTACGAAGTCATGTTTTGCTTGGCGATCAAATACTTATTTCTCTTTCGTTCATTGACAGACACAGCACTCCATTATTCAGAACCATAGGGTTATATCACCCCCTACAGGAGTCCTGGCAATTTTTGTTTTTGCTTTTTAAACTACTTTTTTTTTCTCTTTGGATTTTTTCCTGTGAGATCTACAATCAACTGCCGGACTGGGCGACAGGCTGGAAACTAAGATCCAGTGGTCTCCCCAGTCTGTCCAGCGAGTGCGTGCAAACTGCAGCTAGGTCGGCCGCGACATTGCCCTACTAGATGGGGGCTGACTCTGCGAGTTAAACGTCTCGCGAGGTCGTGTACGACCGGGTCTCAGCCTGTGTCGCAGCGTTCCTCATGGTGGACAGCCCCCACTTCGGTGGTGAGGAGGATCTGTCTAGGAGCGTTACCCGCACAATTAAGCAAGGGGCTCCTTCCTCTCCTTCTCTGGAGTGGTGTGGGACGTGGGTACTTCCTGGGGTGGTCGGTCCCTCTGGGGTTCTCCTCCCCACCCCTCTTCCTGGGTAAGGCCCAGGCCTCTGGCCTAGTGCTTCGGACACTCTGTCCACTCCCCCCCTCTTCCAGGGTTGTCACTATAGGGGGGTAAACCTTGGCACTTGCTGGATGGTTGGGCGGGTGACCAGGCATCCGCGGAACCGCGCCCAATGTGGCGGCCCTCCACTAATTTAGGCAGCGGCTTTGCGGCCTACCGACCAGGCATGTGTGGGGCGACGGAGGCTGCTTACCGTTGCGGGTGGGCGTCCGCCCTCCTTCGACTCTGCCTGGTCTGGTCCCCCCGCAAGCCTATGGACTCGTGGCGGGCAGCCGAAAATTTAGGCCGTGGCATTTGCGGCCTACCGACCGGGTGACCCTAGAGCGGGCGGTGGAGGCCGCTGCTTTCCATTGCGGGCATCCGCCCTCCTTCCTCAGCTCTGCTTGGTCCAGTCCCCCCACGGACCTGTGCACTCACGGCGGGCGGTCGAAAATTTAGGCCGCATCCTACGAGTCCGCGCGGCCACACCGAACGCCTGGGGGGTTGTTTAAGTGGCAGGTGCCCCCTGTGCAGGGCCTTAGTGGATGCCCCCTGTGAGGGGCCTCTGCCAGTGCCGCTTGGGAAGGGTCCAGTGGTGCACCCTGTGCGGGGTCTCAGCCAGTGCCCCCTGTGTGGGGTTTCTGTAGGCGCCCCCTGTGCGGAGTCTCAGCCAGTGCCCCTGTGCGAGGTATCAGTAGGCGCCCCCGGTGCGGGGTCTCAGCCAGTACCCCTTGTGAGGAGCCTTGGTCAGCGCCCCCTGTGTGGGGCCACGATCGACGCCCCATGTGGGACCTCAGTGACGCCCTTTTTGCGGGGCCTATGGCAGCGGAGGTCTCAGGCGGGGGCCCCCCTGAGCTCTTTGTGTTTTCACAGGTGGCGCTTAGGCATATAGGCTAGTAAATGGCGCCCCTGCCTCATCGGTCCCGAGTAATCCTATGTCTGGCTCTGCCGTTGTGGATGTGGCCCACCTTCCGGGGTTAGTGGCCACACTTCCTGTCCTGTCAGTGAGGTTGTTCCTCCACAACTGCAGTGGCGCACAAGAAGGTGCAGGTTGTCGCCCTTATTACTTCTGTGCAGGAAACTGAGCAGAACTTGGCCTCGAGTACCATCAAGGGTCTGTTGTCGGCCTTGTCGGTTTTCTTCGGTGTCCCCTGGTCTCGCACTCCCTGGTGCATACTCGTAATTAAGGGGTTCGACATATGCCTCCTCCGGTGCGGTCTCTTCTACTGCCGTGGGATCTGCTCTTGGTGCGTTCAATTCTACAGGAGCCTCCCTTTGAAAATATTTGGGAGGCTCCTTTGCTTGCTCTGTCCCAGAAGGTGGCTTTTTTGGTTGCCATCACCTCTGCTCGTAGAGTGTCGAAACTGTAGGCGTTACCATGTCATACTTCTTACCTGGTGATCCACAAAGATGAAGTGGTTCTTCGCCCTTGTCTGTGGTTCTCTCCTCTGATTCCGTTTGACTAATGACATTGTATTGCCTTCCCTATGTCCCAGGTCAAAATGTCCTAAGGGGTTTTACCTTGCATGCCCTGGATGTGTTCGGGCGATTCGGGTGTATTTGGCAGTCGGAGATCAGACTCACTGTTTGTGATCACGGACGGGCCAAAAAAGGGACTGTCTGCTTCATCTGCGACCTTTCTAGATGGATCAGACAGACGATGACTCTGGCCTATTCTATCAGGGGTTGGATTCATCCTTTTCCCTGTTACAGAGCATTCTACTTGGCTGCTTACTGCTTCTTGGGCCTTCCATCATCAGGCATCAGCTGCGCTGGTTTGCAAGGTGGCCACATGCTCGTCGCTGTACACTTTCCCGAGAATGTGCTGCCATCTGAGGATGCTTGTTTTGGCAGCAAGGTGTTGTGGGCTGCTGCTTAGGGGGTCTAATCTCTCTTGGCGGTGTGTTGTTCAGGTTGGGCTCCAGTTTTGTGTTGAGCTCCTGTTACCTGGTTGGCTCTTCTGTTAGCCTTGGGATTTTTCGTTTTCCCACCCCTCATGTTTGGCACTGCTTTGGGACGTCCCTATGGTTCTGAATAATAGAGCGCTGTGTCTGTCAATGAACGAAAGAGAAAATGGGATTTCCAAAACGTCTTTCAGGACAGCACCCGAGAGATCATGGCTCCTCCTCCCACAGGAAACACCTCATCAATTA
Source organism: Aquarana catesbeiana (assembly GCF_042186555.1). NCBI lineage: Eukaryota > Metazoa > Chordata > Amphibia > Anura > Ranidae > Aquarana > Aquarana catesbeiana. The sequence continues at coordinate 419,490,022 of NC_133325.1, read as the reverse complement.
AGTCTGTAATTGGAGTCCTCCACGTTGCCTCGTCAGTTTTTTGTATTTCCTCCAGCTGGAGGAACACCTCTGGTGGGAGCCATGATCTCTCAGGTTTTTCCCTGGGAGACACAGGTTCTCACCTGTTAGGTCTTTTTTTGGCTAGGAGAGTGAGCCTCCCACTTGCCTCCCAGATGGATGGTCCCGTGGGCTCCCTCTCCCTCTTCCGTGCTCGGGGAGAGCCTGTACGTCTGGGGGTGCTGCTTCCAATTTTTGGCCAGACAGGCGGCCGTCCTCCGTTCCCTGCTGGTTGCAGAACGAACGGCGGCCGCCATGTTTCTGGTGGCAGAGGAGCGCCTCAGCCACGTCCTGTAATGGGAGGAGGCAGCACTTCCGGGTCGGCGCGCGCGTCATTTCCGAACGTAAAGCGCAGAGGGTGCTACATGGCATCAATAGATTTACAAGATGCCTACCTCCACATTCCTATTGCCGCCAGGTCGCAGAAATATCTGAAGTTAGCACTGAAAGAAGGGAAGAAGGTGGTACATCTGCAATTCAGAGCACTCCCGTTTGGTCTGTCATCATCTCCAAGGGTGTTCACGAAAATAATGGCCGAAGCACTGGCGCCTCTGCGTCTAGAGGGGATCTCAGTTATTCCTTATCTGGATGACCTGCTGTTTTTTGCTCAGACCAGAGAAGGTCTTCAAGAAAACTTGCTCAGAGCCCGTGTTCACCTAGAATCCATAGGGTGGATTTTAAACCTTCAAAAATCAAATCTGATTCCCTCACAGGAAGTGTTATTCCTGGGTTTCCGTATCAACTCTTTGGAACAAAAAAATCTTTCTTCCAGTAGAAAAACAGGAAAAATTGGTACAAGTGGTGTCACTGCTACAGTCCAATCAATTTCTGTCCATCAGGAAGGTCATGTCAGCATTGGGAACCCTGACCTCTTCCATACCGGCCGTCCAGTGGGCAAAGCTCCATTTCAGACCTCTGTAAAGTTTCCTGTTAAAAACCTGGAATCACCAGCAGGATTCACTAGATTCACTAGTGAAGATCCCTACTTCAGTGAAAATGAGTCTTTGGTGGTGGAAGAACCAGACAAGATATTCAGAGGGTCTGTTATGGTCCTTCCCAACCCAGGTGAGGTTGACAACCGATGCCAGTTCCTGGGGTTGGGGGGCTCATATGAATGGTCGGTGGGCCCAGGGCTCGTGGGCCACAAAAGATGCACTGAGGTCCTCCAATTGGAGGGAACTAAAAGCTATAGAGATAGCCTTACTGACCTTTGCGAAAGAAGTCCATGGACAGCATACTCAAATCCTGTCAGACAACGCCACGGCGGTGGCCTACATAAACAGACAGGGGGGAACCAGAAGCAAAGTTCTGCAAATCCTAGCAAAAGGCATTCTAAGTTGGGCAGAACTCCATACTCTATCCTTATCCGCGGTCCATTTAAAGGGACCCTAAACAGAGTAGCGGACTTCCTAAGCAGGAACCAGGTATTAGAAGCGGAGTGGCAATTGAATCCAGAAGTCTTCCATTTGATAGTGCAGAAATGGGGGCGCCCAAGAGTGGATCTCTTTGCGACCCAGGAAAACTCGCAAGTGTCTCGTTTCTTCTCCCCGAACAGGAACGAGGCATTACTGGGAGTGAATGCTCTGCCGCGCACAATTGGAAATTTCACCTCTGTTACGCATTCCCCCCGTTTCAGCTTATCCCTCAGGTCATAGCAAAAATCAGGAAGGAGGAGACAACAGTGATCCTCATCACTCCCTTCTGGCCCAAAAGGCCTTGGTTTTCATCCCTTCTTCAGATGCAACTAAAACCGTTCTGGCACCTTCCGTTAAGGAAAAACCTTCTGTTACAAGGTCCTCTGCTTCACCAGGAAGTAGCAAAACTAAAACTCACGGCCTGGCTACTGAGGAACAGCTCTTGAAGAGAAAAAGTTTCTCGGATAGATTGGTGGCTACCCTCCTATCCAGTAGAAAGAAGGTTACAAGAGCAATATATTCCAAAGTTTGGAAAGTCTTCAACTCCTGGTGCACAGCATCTGACAGATCACCAAAACAAACTTATTCTGTTCTTGAGTTCCTGCAAGAAGGAGCGGACAAGGGCCTAGCGGTCAGCACCCTCAAGGTTCAAGTTGCTGCGCTGGGGGTATTTCTGGAAAAATCCATTTCATCAGAACCCTTAGTAATTCTTCAAAGCTCTCACCCGGTCTAGACCAGTGGTGATCAAAAGCTGTCCAGCATGGGACTTATCGGTTGTTCTTCAGGCTCTGACCAAGGAACCTTTTGAACCCATTAATTTAGCCTCCCTGAAATTAGTTACTTTGAAAACAGTTTTTTTAGTGGCGGTTACAACAGCTCAAAGAGTCAGTGAGCTGCAAGCCTTATCAATCAGGGTGCCTTTCTTTTCCATTTTTTCAGACCGAATTGTTCTGAAGACGGATCCTAATTTTAGCCGAAGGTTGCTTCGGTCCGGAATCGAACTCAGGAGATAATACTTCCTACCTTTTTTTTCTAACCCATCGGGTAAGAAGGAAGAAGAATTCCATACCCTGGATGTTAAAAGAGCAGTCTTGAGTTACTTGGAAAGCACTAAAGACTTTAGATGTTCAGATGCTCTATTTGTTTTATTTTCCAGTAATAAAAAAGGAAGACAAGCTTCTAGAGGAACCATTGCCAGATGGTTGAGAATGGCTATCTCAGAAGCCTATTCCCTTACAGGTCAAGAGAGTCCAGTGAATGTCCGGGCTTATTCTACAAGAGCTTAGGCGGTGACTTGGGCAGAAAAAGCTGGTGCCACCCCCGAACAAATCTGTAAGGCAGCTACATGGACAAGTCTGACAACCTTTGCCCGTCATTATAGGTTAGACCTCATGACGGCTGGGGACCAGGCTTTTGGAAGAAAAGTCTTACAGGCTGTTGTCCCACCCTAAATGGAGTAAGTCTCGATTATCCTCTCGGGTGCTGTCCTGAAAGACGTTTTGGAAAATTGCAAGTTAGACTTACCGGTAACTTGTTTTCCAATAGGCTTTCAGGACAGCAGTAACCCGCCCTTTTTTTATGCTGATGCTGTAATACTATGATATAACTGTCGCTTATGTGTTGCAGCTGGGGCTGGAGTTCTCTACAAACAACTGACGAGGCAACGTGGAGGACTCCAATTAAAGACTTAATTGATGAGGTGTTTCCTGTGGGAGGAGGAGCCATGATCTCTCGGGTGCTGTCCTGAAAACCTCTTGGAAAACAAGTTACCGGTAAGTCTAACTTGCAATTTTTTGACTTACTGTAAAATCCATTTCTCTCAGTTCATTGACAGACACAGCTCCCACCCATCTAAGGAGTTTTGATGCTTCTGATACTGCTTGTTACTAAACTGAAGGCCTATAGCAGAGAGGGGGGTGTATATCACCTAGGACTGCCCATAGGCGTAGCCTACTCCTGTAGGGGGCAATATAACCCTATGGTTCTGAATAATGGAGCACTGTGTCTGTCAATGAACTCAGAGAAATGGATTCAATTTTTACTCCCTAAACTGCAACTTAATTTATAGTATTTTTTTTTCTGGATTTTTGGTTGATACTCTGTCTCTATCATTTAAAATACACCTATGATGATAAATTATAGAACCTTCATTTCTTTGTAAGAAATGGGAAAAATCTGCAGGGGATCAAATAATTATTTTACTTGCTGTATACCATAGTTTGAAGACGCTATAACTTTCACACAAACCAATCAATATACACTCATTCTCAATTTTTTTTTAATCAGAAACATGACAGAATAACTTTTGACCTAAATTTATGAAGAAATTATTTTTTTTTTTATTATTGGATATGTTTTAGAACGGAAAGTAAAATATATTGTGTTTTTCAAAATCATCAGTCTTTTTTCGTGGGTATCACAAAAAAAAAACAAAGGTGATAAAATACCACCAAAAGCTCTATTTGAAAAAAAAAATGATATCAATTTTGTCTGTGTACAGCATTGCATGACCACGCAATTGTCAGTTAAAGCGGAGTTCCAGCTACAAACATTTTTCTTTCAGAAGTCGGCAGCTACTCTGTAGCTGCTGACTTTTAATAAGGACACTTACCTGTCCAGGGAGCCTGCGATGTTGGCTCCCCCCCAAGGTTGATCCATCCATTCTAACTAAGAAAAACCGGCAGAGGAGACTTGCGGCTTCACTACCGGTTTCCTGCGCATGCGCGAGTTGCGTGGCGCTTTGTGAATGGCCAGCTTGCCTTCTGGGCCACACAGGTCCCAGAAGACAGCGGGGGTGCTCTCCGAACAAGAGGACATGACATCCTGCGCCGTGGCCCTGATGGAATGGAAGTACAGGCTGTACTTCAAAAAAAGGTACTAAAGAAAAAAAAAAATAATTTTAAATATCCAAAAACAAGGGGTGGTCTTTTGTTTAAGACCACCTCTCAAAAGTGGGTGGAACTCCGCTTTAAAGTAACAGTGCTGAACAGCAAAAAATATCCTGGTCATGAAGGGGGGTAAATCTTCTGGAGCTGAAGTGGTTAAAGTGACACTGAAAGAAAAACCTCTTTTTTGAGTTTTGGAAAGAGTGGAGGGGGATTAGAACACATGTCAGGTTCTTATTGCTATCTGTCTCCCCGTTAGGGAGTTTTACCCTCTCTATTTGTCATGTTTACCATTATCATCAAAAATGAAAGTAAATGAAAATCCCATATTATGGGTTGTCCCCAAAACTAGTAGTAAGGTGGAAATCTTCCAATGGGGACACTAGTAGTGACCCTGGTGGCAACTAGGGATTCCCTCACACTTCCTGTTTTGGCTATGGGACAGGAAGTGAAGGTAAATTTCCCCAATGGTACATAGATAAGAAGAAAAAACTGACAGGGGTTGTAACCCTCCCTTCTCTAAAATGAAAAAAAAAAAAGTATTACTTGGAGTTCTACTTTAAATTTCTTGTCCTTTTAACACAATAGAAAGTGAGAAGAAACGCCTCCAAAGTGAGGTAAGTTCTCTCTTAGACCGATGTCACCGGAACAAGTGTCCACGTTGGAAAATTTCTACTCAATTCCAGTTCTGGTGTCAACTTAAAATTTTGGTCTTTCCCTAATTTTCACTTTTGGGTACAGCGATTGACAGGACACATGTAGAGGATGGATCTCCCTAAAGAGGGCACAGCTAGAAATAAAAACTTGACAGGGGTTCTAACCAGTCCCTGCTCTATAAAAAAAAGAAAGTTTTACATTTAGGTATACTTTAAATTTATTGTGAAACTTGATTCACTATGTTGCATTTGTTTTTCTTTTGACACCTGTGAACATGAACCCTAAACCTAGTGAAGGTCTGATTACACAGCGCAATCTTCTTTAGATATACCAAAAACGATATAGTGTGAGGTCCTGAACAATTTCTTAATCCACTGAGTTAGACCCCCCCACCCTAAATAGTTGATAAATCTAATTGAGATTGTACAATTACATTGTATTAAAGCGGAGTTCTGCTAAAAAATAAATAAATGAATAAAAATCAGCAGCTACAAATACTACAGCTGCTAAATTTTAATATTGGGACACTTACCTGTCCCAGGGTCCAGCGATGCAGGGGAACGAAGCCCCGCTCGTCTCCCCCTCCTCTCTGTGGCGCCCCGCTGTGGCTTCACAGCTGGGCACCCACTGCGCATGCGTGAGCCATGCCACGCGCCGTGACTGGCCGGGCAATCATCTGGGACCTGTGACGTGTTCCAGATGATTGCAGAGAGGGAGGGGGGAGAGGTGATCTCCCTTGTGGTGCGCGGGGAGGAAGTGGGTGCAGGGACACTCTGAAAAGAGGGTACTGCCCCCCCAAAAAAATGACATGCCTAATGTGGCATGTCGGGGTCACCTCCCTTAAAGCAAAAGTTCAATTTTTAGGTGGAACTCCGCTTTAACCACTCCAATACAGGGCATTTTTGCCCCCTTCCTCCCCAGGCCAATTTTCAGCTTTCAGTGCTGTAACATTTTGAATGACAATTGCGCGGTCATGCAACAGTGTACCCAGATGATTTTCCCCACAAATAAAGCTTTCTTTTGGTGGTATTTGATCACCTCTGCAGTCTTTATTTTTTGCGCTATAAACAAAAAAAGAACGACAATTTTGAAAAAAAACACTTATTTACTTTTTTACTAGCAATGGCGGTGATCTGCGATTTTTGTCAGGACTGTGATATTACGGCAGACAGATCTGACATTTTTGACACTATTTTGGGACCATTGACATTTATACAGCCGTCAGTGCTATAAAAATGCACTGATTACTGTATAAATGTCACTGGCAGGGAAGGGGTTAACACTAGGGGGCGATCAAGGGGTTAAATGTGTTACCTAGGGAGTGATTCTAACTGTGGGGGGAGGGGACTGACTGATCGGTGTTCTTGTATCCAGTACAAGTAACACACAGTCTGTCTCCTCTCCCCTGACAGGACTTGGATCTGTGTGTTTACACACACAGATCCGCGTCCCTGCTCTGTGACAAGCAATCGTGAGTGCCCGGCGGACATCGCGGCTGCCGGGCACGCACATTGGCTCCGGAGTGACGCGGCGGCGCGTGCACGTCCCCTAGACAGTCGGGAAGCCGAGGACGTCATATGACGGCCACCTTGCGGCCATCATATTACTATGCGCGGGATGGAAAGTGGTTAAGAGGGGCCACCTTAAAGTGGATGTAAACCCGATTCATGAAATTTGAGCTGGGCACATATATCTGCAGTGTTTTGTTATCTCTCTTCAAAGCACTAAGTCCCATAGCTGTCTCCTGCTCTGTTCTTCAGTTATCAGCCTGATAACTTCTGACAAGTTCTCTGTCACATAATAAAAGCAGCCAGAGTTTTGTGTTGGGGAGGATGCGATAAATAGATTGGCAGAGCCCTGAACGATTCAACAAACAGCTCTGAAAGTCTCTACCTATAAGAAGAGGGGGTGTGTGCCATTCCTCCAATCATCTATCTTGGCGGAATGCCCAGGCTTCACTGCAGTGTTGAACAGGAAGAGAAAATCTCCTAACACAATGTGCACTTTCTAAACCATATATAAAGCTGAAGACAGCAGATATACATGTAAAACTTTTGTAAGGAGATTTGTTTCATCTCTGTGTATCATCTGAGGCTGTTCACTTCACTGGGTATATGTGAGGGTTTACATCCACTTTAAGACTGATGGTGTATAGCAGTGCATAGTTCTTTCTATTTTTTTTTAGTTCTGCTGGGGAGTCTTGTTAAAAAATAAAAGAACCTCCCACATTTGGGGCACAAGAACACCGCCTCCTACAATACAGCTTCTGGTGCCTGAGTAGCCAATCAGCAGTTTGGAGGACTCATGCAAGAGTTATTTGGTTAGTTTATCCTTAGTTACAGGTTTTCTAAGTATTGGTCATCATTGTCTACAGCTCCTGCCAGGAGGCATTTAAAATATTGGGTGTGGTTGTATAGACAACATTCCTCATAAAAGGTTACAACTCAGATCTAGTTTGTTGGCGTGTCTTCATCTTTATTTCGATTGTAGTAGTCAACAAACCTTTCAAGAGACAAATGTGGTCTGCTCTTACTGACCTAAAAATGTCACTTGCCTGGCTGCCTAACCTTTGGCTTCAGTACGCCCAGAACCAATGACCTGGAAAATGTCTGAAGTCAGTATGACAGCCAGAGAACTTGCATTTTCAAAGGGGTCAACAATCGCAGACTCTAATGACTTATATTTAGAGCTTTGTTACTTTAATTTAAAGCAAACCCACCTTCCAAATGCAGTTCCACTTGTGACCACCAGAGTGCAGACTAACCTAACACTGCTTCACAGTCGGGGAAATGCCCAGCAACTTTCTTGAACCAATTAGGTATTTAAATAAATGTAGAAATACAAAACACAGAAGGGTCATTTATAAATCAGCATATATTTCTTGGCCAAAGGTGTGACATTACAGCTATACACTAAGGCCCTGTTCACATTTGAGCAACTTGGAATGGCAGGCAGAATCGTGCCAAAATGCTCAATACGTGTTTTGGCACCATTTATTGTTAATGGCACCCCAAATGGGCTAAACAAATGGGCATTTTGTCACAAGAAAAAAATACATAAACGCATACATAAATTTGCTATTAAAAAATGCCCCAAAGTCAGCTCCAAAAAAAGGGTACAGAAGCTACATTGGCACTTTTTTGGAGAGGAGGGCACATCAGTCAAGTGAACAATATCCAACAAACAAACAAACAAAAAAAGCGTGAAAAAATCCTGTGTCGTTCAAATGTGAACAGGGCCTCATGCAAATCTGCAAGGGACAGTGGGTACTACTTATCAACATAGAATAGAGGAGTAAGAGAAAGCCGATTCTCCATCACAAGCAATCTTCTTCAGATTAGAGAATAGAAGAAGGAATCTGCTTCCCATGGACAACACCTCAGTACTGTCCGTTCTTTCAATGTCCATTCAAGGTCAAATTGATCATGTAGTTTAAATGAGCCAAATGCCTTCCAGGTGCATCAAAACAAATGGTGACTAACCTCTTACTGTTTTTTATTTAAAAAAAAATCACACCACACATGTGAGGTATCACCGCGTGCGTTAGAGCGAGAGCAACAATTCTAGCACTAGACCTCCTCTGTAACCCCAAACTGGTAACTTGTAAAAAATTTTAAAGCGTCGCCTATGGAGATTTTTAAGTACCGAAGTTTGGCGCCATTCCATGAGTGTGCACAATTTTAAAGCGTGACATGTTGGATATCTATTTACTCGGCGTAACATTATCTTTCACATTATACAAAAAATTGGGCTAACTTTACTGTTTTGTTATTTTTTAATTCATTAAACTTTTTTTTTTTTTTTTAAAAAGACGTTTGAAAAATGATTGCGCAAATACCGTGCAAGATAAAAAGTTGCAATGACAGCCATTTTATTCCCTTGTGTGTCTCCTAAAAAAAACATATATAATGTTTGGGGGTTCTGAGTAATTTTCTAGCAAAAAAATTATGATTTTTACATGTAGGAGAGGGGGCGCCAGAATAGGCCTGGTATTGAAGTGGTTAAATAATCTCCTGGTAAAATGCAAGAGAACATGTTTTTCCCTTTTTACTGACTTTTATTTTTTACCTAACACCTTTAACTGAAAAATACTGTTCATGCTTTTTACAGAATTGTTAAATAAAGTAAGAAATGCTAAGCAAAGCAAACCTGTACTTCAGGAACACTTCTAGCTGACCATAGGTATCATAGAACCTCACTGAATAACTGAGTTGAATAATTGACCACAAACCTCCAGATCCAGCTACATTGGAACGCTTGGGTTGCATCAGCGTTCCTGTTTAGTCTATTAAAGGGGAGGAACAACATACAGTACACACTGAGCCACCTATCTCAAGAAAAAAAAAATTCTGAGTGGACATGGCTTTCTAAACTGTTTGATCCCTGAGACATATTTGCCAGGGCTGTCATCAGCTAATCGTAGACACAACAAGGTCTCCTAATTCAGTCAAAAACAGTATCCTCTCTATAGGCACCTTTGCAAGTGCTACATTTACTACTGAATAGGGCTATGATAGGCTTTTTGGTATTATTACTGAATAACGTAAGGATCTTACTTCTTATGTTTTATTTTAAAGTGAAATCTTATATATAAATGTCCGAGCGGGGCCTTCTGATTCCTCCTGTATTGAATTGTACTGTAATTGTACTGTCTGCACTCATGTTGTAAAGAGCTGCGCAAACTGTTGGCGCTAAATAAATCCTATATAATAATAATAATAATGTACTCTCAAGATTTTTGGACGAGCAGCATTAAAAAAAAAAAATCTAAATTGAAGAAAAATATACAGTTGAGTATATTGTTCTCATTGGTACTACCAGCTGATGTGCACAAGTCTTAATTAATTACAAAACAATATTTTTATTAACTTATTTTTAAATGTTGACAAATTTATTTAAAGGTATTTATCAAGTTACATTTAACAATTGTTCGGAATACATACAGCCCTCATTGTTTTTTTTTTTTCTAATCTATATTTCAAATGATGCGCAGTGTCTTTTTTACTAAAGAATTCAATATATGCCAGCATGTAAGTGGTAGACAATACACCAGGAAATACCTAAGTCCAGCATTACCTCCCACAATGCTTTGTTGCTGTTGGGTGCTCCTGAGCAAAGTGAGTGCAGTGACATCATCAGGTTGGAATGCATGCTTTATCCGGTTGTGTCTGGGGAAGTTATTTCTCTTCTTTGGGACTTTTCTCGCTGAGGAAGGGCCTGTAGGAATGTGTAGGGATAAACTTACAGGAGATAAGGAGATTATTTGTGCCAGTATTCTCCAGCTTGTCCTTCAGACCCAGTATCAGGACAGATTTAAAGCAGAGGTAAATCAGCTAATTAAGACCCCATTCACACTGACAGAGCCCTCTGTTTGCGCTAAAGCACGGCGCTTCAGCGCTGTTTAAGTGGCACTTTTCGGCCACTAGCGGGCACTTTTAACCCAAAAAAAGGGTTAAAAACTCCCGTTTTGCAGCGCTTTTAAGACGCTTTGAAATCGCTGCCCATTCATTCAAATGAGCATGGCATTTTAGGAGCTTTAAATACAGCGCTCTCAACCTGCCCCAAACATGCTGCTTGCAGGACTTTTCGGAACGTCCCGCAAGCGCACTGCCCCAGTGTGAAAAGCCACATTGGAATGAATGGGAGACAGTTTTCAGGCGCTTTGCAGAGGCTAGTTCTAGTGCTAAAATGCCTGAAAACCGCCCCTGTGTGAAAGGGGTCTAAGTGATCAATACCTTTATAGGTATTAATGTAGGTCTTATCTAGGTCAGTCTTTTTCAGTACAAAAGCCACAATTTATATTTTACAAATATCTGCGGCTGAAAAATAAAGTCAGTTTTATAAATAAATGAATGCATTTTAAATGAACAGCATGATAGGATTCAGAACAAAAGAGCATACACCCATGTGAGGGTCATGTTTTGCCTGTACAGGATCACACCTGCACCCACATGAATATCAAATTGGGAGCAGTGGCCTAAAGCCCAGTATACACGTGCCCAATATCAGTGAAAATTGTCAGGTACAGTAGATACCACCGACATTCGGCCCGTGTGTACAGGTCCTTGTTTGATGGCCGGCTTTTGTCAAACGAGCTTGCTGGAAAACCAGCAGCCAAACGGCATCCAATCAGTGCTCTCAGCCAATGTCTGCGAGCGCTGACTGGTGTGTTCTAACGGGGGGGTGGTCCTCCTGTCAGAGCACAACAGCTCAGTGGGGAGATTGTATTAAAATTGCATCGTAAGTAAAGGACCTCCTCGCGAGGTCCTCAATTTTTTTCATTTAGCCCGCTGGACTGAACAAAAAAATATTTACCAGGCTTTAGGCTTATAGCATTGTTATAGCACCAAAGCGGGAGCCGGGTGGTGGAGCAGGTCTGAAGAGAATAAGTTCAATCCTAATGTGAATGCTGGGTCAAGCACATCGCTGGTTACTAGGACATTGGGGGTTCTAGCAGCCAATGTCTGAGATGATTACAGCACAGCTGGGGAGGGAACCTGCACTGGGGATGGCAGGGGTAGGTTGGGGGCAGAGACAATAGGCAGCCCATCCTGGCTTGAATACTCATTATGTGCACATTGGGGATATGCCACTGACCTCAGCTGTGGGCCATAGTTTTAAGATCCTCAGTCTAACTGAGGCTAGGCCACAGTTCACATTATACAGCTGATCAAAGACTGGTAAATATCTCCCTGACGCCAACTACTGTCCAACAAGAAGAAAGAGTACATGTAAGGTTACTACTTCCTTGTCTTTTCCCAGTGAAAAGAGAGAATTATCAACTAGTTTTCACAAAGATTTCAGTACATGTTGGAAAATTACTGTTGCCATAACCAAGCGTTTATAACATTGGAAGCACTCATTGCCTCCTACGTACACTGTCTGCTAAACATTGCATGGAACCATATGAACTGTTGAGGCACTTGATCTAGTGTGTGTTTAGTTCTCACTATATATGTTAGAATGTATGAATCGAGCGCAATGGATTTACATAGGCAGCTCACAGACACTTGTAAAACTTTTTTCAAACAGATGAAAATCCCTGATAAAATTAGCTGCCGGAGCTCGATTTGAACAGTAGCCACAGGAGCCCATGTGAACGCTATGGGGCTTGGGGGTAGAAGGGAGCCATATTAGGGCAGCTCTTAAAACAAATTAAATGTTGAAAGTGCATGTGAACGTAGCGCATATCCATCTATGGCATGGTAGAGTCACACTGCTCATCTCCTTTGGAACAATCAACAGATAATTTTTTTCACACTTTCAGCGAGAAACAGAGACGTATTGCTTGGTAAAAAAATTAGAAGGAAACACATTATTTCACAAGTGCCTCAGTGTGATGTGGTTCTCAAAGACCAGGTGGGGAAACGCCACTATAAACCTTGATACCAATAATTAAAATACTTGCAATTCCTACAGGTGTGTAGACAATAAATAAGCTCTCTATAGATTTTGAGCAGCTGAAAATGTATCCTTAGGACACTTCTATCAAGCTGGCTGTAGGCTTTGAAATGTGTATTTCCACGTTTGCAGCCAAATTAGGATAATAATCACTTTATTTTTGTTACATGTCCCCATTCACTTTGCATAAGTTTTAAATGCTCTTTTCTACAAACTCCTGCACTGTAACATCCCACTAGTTCTCTTTGTTGAATCTGTCACCAAAAAAAAAATCATCATTTTTACCCTATGTGATGAAAACAAACATTTCAAACATTCCAAAAAAAAAAAAAGAATTTGAGGCCTCCCTCCCACACATACACGCATGTACAAACAAACGCACACGTGGGGGGCACCTACGCATGAAACCGCTGATTGCGATACACATTTTACATATCGTCGCACACCAGAGGGAGAGCAATATTTCTAGCACCAGACCTGCTCCGTAATACTAAACTAATGACCTATAGGGGCCTTTAAAGTGTTACCTATGGAAAATATAGGTGTCACCATTTCACGGGCACAAGCAAATTTAAGGTTTGACTTGTTGGCTATCTACTTGTTGTAACCTCGTCTTTTATATTTAAAGAGGAGTTCCACCCAGGGGCTCCATTAAAAAAAAAAAAAATTAAAAGTCAGCAGCTACAAATACTGCAGCTGCTGACTTTTAATTGGACACTTACCTGTCCCTGGGTCCAGCGATGCGGGGGATCGAAGCCCCGCTCGCCCCCCCCCTCCGTTCGTCGGCGCCGGCATTTCAACTGTGGGCGCCGGGCTGTGGCTTCACAGCCTGGCGCCGCGTGCCGTGATTGGCCGCTCAATCACCTGGGACCTGTAATGGGTCCCAGATGATTGACAGGAGGGAGGGAGCAGAGCCGAGCCCTTCCTGTGCCTGGGGGGAAGTGATGTCACCAGCCCAGGCAAAGGAAGAGGCAGACTACAAGGGACCACCTAGCAACAGGCATTTAGAGGTAAGTAAAAAAAAAAAAAAATATTCAAATTTTTTTTTTTTTTTTTTTTTTTTTTTTACAATTTTTCAGTTAGTTTTGTTTTTTTGGGTGGAACCCCACTTTAAAGAAAAAATGGGTAACAATTTTATCGTGTGACATAAAAAATTGGAACTACCATTATTTTATTCTCTAGCGCAGGAATATGCAATTAGCGGACCTCCAGCTGTTGCAAAACTACAAGTCCCATCATGCCTCTGCCTCTAGGTGTCATGCTTGTGGCTGTCAGAGTCTTGCTATGCCTCATGGGACTTGTAGTTCTGCAACATCTGGAGGTCCGCTAATTGCATATCCCTGCGTCTAGCATGTCTCATTTCAGAAAATATATATTATTTTGGGGTTTTTTTTGTAATCTTTAGGCCTAAGATGAATTTTTAAGAATGTGTGCAAAAAAAGGCAAAAACGGCTCTGGCAGTGAAAGGGTTAAATAATCGTTGAGCATGAATTTTTTTTTTTTCAGATTGGGTTAAAATGGGATGTCTGCAGATAGAAGACTCCCCTGGCCAACCCTTTTATAAAGGAAACAGATGAATGAGATAGGTTGGAATACCTTTTAAGGCTGGGTTCACACCTAATACCGATGCGGCCCGCAGCAGGGGTCCGGTGCGTCCTTGTTCTCTGTTTCAGGCACAAATCAGGGCCAAATTCTTGCCTGAATTTGGTCCTGAAACGGAGCCAAAGATGCACAGCGGTCCTGTGCAAGCCGCTCCGCAGCCGCAACGGAGATATGTGAACCGGCTCCATAGAGAGCTGATCACAATCTCCTGTCATGCCAATTGGATGCGGGTAAACCCACATCCAATTCACATAGGTGTGAACCCAGCCTAAGATTGCAAATGTTAGCCTTGGGATACAAGATCCCACTAATTGTTATGTACTTCAACCTCCAAGCTCTCTTATGAGAAAGACAGACCCTCCAACACGACTCCTTTCATAAGCTTCAATGGTTTAAAAAATTCTAGCAAATCGTCTGTTTACTGTCATATGAGTTGATTCATAATGGAAAACAGGTACTCTTAAAGGGAAATACACTTTAACTTATGGAGTGGATCATGTTGGAGAACTGGGAAATTCAAGATGGCATGCTTTTAATTTACTGTTTAAAGGAGTAGCAGGGCATTATTGAGCATCAGGTGAATTCCGGTACAGAGGGCATATAAATGGCTGGTGACGTGACAAGGGAAATATGAGTTCAAGTTTCCTTTGGGCTAGGTTCACACTAGTGCGAATTAGATTCAGATTTCCCCGCACCCAATTCCCATGACAGGAGACTGTGACCAGCTCTCAATGGAGTCAGTTCACACATCTCCAAGGCGGTCGTGGAACGGATTGCACAGGGGTCCTGTGTGTCTTTGGCTCCGTTTTAGGTCAGAATTCAGTCAAAAATTTAGACCTGATTCATCCCTGAAATGGAGAACAGGGACTCACCGGACCCCTGCTGCGAGCTGCATCCTTATTAAGTGTGAACAGAGCCTTAATTACTTAAGGACCGAGCCTCTTTCTGAGATTTGTTGTTTACAAGCTAAAAACAGTTTTTTTTGCTAGAAAATTACTTAGCACCCCCAAACATTATACATTTTTTTTTCTAATACCCTAGAAAATAAAATGGCGGTCATTGCAATACTTTCTATCACACTGTATTTGCACAGCGGTCTTACAAGTGCACTTTTTTTGGAAAGAATACACTTTTTTGAATTAAAAAATAAAACAACAGTAAAGTTAGCCCAATTTTTTTTATATTGTGAAAGATAATGTTACGCCGAGTAAATTGATACCCAACATGTCATGCTTCGAAATTGTCGCTCGTGGAATGGCGACAAACTTTTAACCTTAAAAAGCTCCATAGGCGAGGTTTAAAAAATTCTACAGGTTGCATGTTTTGAGTAACAGAGGAGGTCTAGTGCTAGAATTATTGCTCTCGCTCTACCGATTACGGCAATACCGCACATGTGTGGTAGAACACCATTTTCATATGCGGGCGCTACTCACGTATGCGTTCGGTTCTGCACGCAAGCTCGTCAGGACGAGGCGCGTTTAAAAAAAAATGTTTTTTTCTTATTAATTTTAGCTTTTATTTTTTATTTTTACACTGTTTTTTTTTTTAAAAAACTGTGTCACTTTTATTCCCATTACAAGGAATGTAAACATATCTTGTAATAGAAAAAAAGCATGGCAGGACCTCTTAAATATGAGATCTGGGTCAAAAAGACCTCAGATCTCATATCTACACTAAAATGCAATAAAAAAATAAAAAATATTTTGTCATTTAAAAAAATAATTTAAAAAAATGGGCGGAAGTGACGCTTTGACGTCGCTTCCGCCCTACATTGTTATGGAGACGGTTGGGGGCCATCTTCCCCTCACTCGTCTCCATGCCCAGCAAGGGTGAAGATCCGATCGCCTCTGCCTACAGCCCCTGTAAGCAGCGGAGGGCACCAGACGGGAGGGGGCGCCCCTCTCCCACCACCGATAAAATTGATCTCTCGGTGAATCCGCAACAGAGACCACTTTTATCTGAAACTGGACCGCTCACTGAAGAAGAGGATACCGGGGCTATGGCAGCTAGCTGCTGCCATAACAACTATACCCCTGTTCAAAGTACGTATAACGACGGTTGGCGGTCCGGAAGTGGTTAAAGGAGATCTAAAGTCATACAATTTAATTTTATAACATCAGCATTGTAACGGCAATACAAGCAGTAGTTATTTTTGACAATCTAATATAAGCTTGAAATATTTTTTTTCATGTTGTGAGTGCTGCCTGTCCACTGGCCATCTCTTTCCACAACTTCCCTTGTATGCTTTGCAGCTTCTCCTCTGCTGTTTACTTTAATTTTCTAAGGACTACATATCCCATGGTACCTTGCTTCTTGCAATCAGTGATTCCTGTGCTGACTTTGCCTCCTGAAACTCCTCCTCTCAGAGCCTCTGTAGCCCAAAAGGCAGGCACTGTGAATTCCTGCGACACCGCAGTGCATACTCACAGGGTATATTGAAAACGTGTCTGTAAAGTAAGTGTGTGGGGATCTACACAAAGTTAGTTTACAAACTTCAAGATCATTCAGATTAAAAATAGTAGGCTAGAAATAATTGAAATACAATGTGGAAATAAATATATGATTTTATATTTTGACTATAGATTAACTTTAACCACTTCAGATATCAGTTTACTCCATGTAGACCACTTTTACCTTTCTAGCTATGGATGTATTACATATGAAAAGTGATAACATATATCGTTTTGAGAAAAATAGGATTTTTAAATACAGCTTACCTGTAAAATCCTTTTCTTGGGAGTACATCACAGGACACAGAGCTCTATCAATTACTTAGTGGGTTAGATTGTCACCATCAGGTGATTGGACACTGGCAAACCCTAATTACAAAGCGAGTTCCTCCCCTATATAGCCCCTACCATATGGAGAGTACCTCAGTTTTGTAGCAAAGCAATAAGTATCCCAACATATATATGCATAAATCCCGAAGAGGGCGGGGCTCTGTGTCCCATGATGTACTCCCAAGAAAAGGATTTTACAGGTAAGCTGTATTAAAAAAAAAATCATATTTTCTTGTTCATACATCATGGGACACAGAGCTCTATCAATTACTTAGTGGGATGTCCCAGAGCAATGCCCAAATTGAGGGGAGGGAGACACAGATCAAAGCAGACCTGCTGCCTGCAGCACACTGCGCCCAAAGGCGGTATCCTCATGCCCTTTCACATCCACCCGAATGAATTCGGTGAATGTATGGATAGAAGACCAAGTTGCAGCCTTGCAGATCTGAGCCAAGGAGGCCTGGTGAAGCACTGCCCATGGAGCACCTACTGCTCTAATCGAGTGCGCTCTCAAATGAAAAGGAATTTTTATCTTGAAACCATAAGCCTGAATAATAATCTGCCGAATCTACTTAGAGATAGTGAATTTCGATGCTGCCTGGCCTTTTCTAGGATCTGGCAGCACAAACAAAGCATCAGCTTTTCGTATCAGAGCAATTGCTTTCAGATAGACCTTGACTGCTCTTACTACATCAAGAGAGTGTAACAACCTTTCTTCCGTAGAATGCGGACCTGTTCAAGGACAGTAGGACAACATCCTGGTTCAGATGAAATCCTGATACCACCTTAGGTGGCAAAAAAGCTGTTAATTCTGATACCCCTCTAGCAGAGGATATGACAACCAGAAACTCGATCTTCTGGTCAAAAGAACCAAAGGAATATGACGTATTGGTTAAGAAGGCTGTTTTTGTAAAAAAAAAAAAAAAACAGACCATTCAAATCCCAAGGGCACAAGGGAGACTTAACTGGCGGAATTAAACGCGACACCCCTTGGATAAAAAGCCCGGACTAAGGATTGAAAGGCGAGTGGCCTCTGAAAAAAAGAAATATTGATAAGGCAGAGAACTGACCCTTAAAGTGCTCAAGGCCAGTTTAATTTCTACCCCTAACTGTAGAAAGGCGAGACTTCTGCCACTGGCATACCTTTGAGGATGCCAACCTCTGGTATCACGCCAGGAAAGATACGCCTTCCAGGCTCTGTGATAGACGAGCCTGGAGGCCTGCCCCCTAGCATTAACCAGAGTAGAGAGAACTGGACCCGAAAGCCCACAACTTTTCAGGATGTAGGTATCAACAGTCAAAACCATCCAATTTAGATTCCGTAAGGAAGGATGGAATACTAGTCCCTGCGAGAGCAGGTCTGGGCTTAGTGAAAGAATCCACAGTCTTCCTACCGCCATCTTTACGATTCCTGTATACCAAGGCCTTCTGGGCCAGGCTGGAGCCACCAGAATAACCATTTCCCCGCCCCGATCCTGTGAAGAAGACACCTAGGTCAGAGAGAACTGATCCCAAGGAATTATCAATGCGTCTGTTCCGCATGCTAGTGGACCCTTTGTTCTTGACAAAAAAATGGTCCGGCTTTATGTTGAACATCGAGGCTAGAAGATCTACATCCGGGGTACCCCATTTCTGGCATATAGCCTGAAATATGGAGGGGTGTAGATAATCCGCCTGCCGAATTTCCATCCTTGGAATGAAGGCTGCAGATAGGCAAGGAACATGCCTCTCTGTCCAAACAAAATATGGTTCACCTCCCTCTGGGCATTCGGACTCCTGGTGCCTGCTTGATTGATATAGGTCACTGCTGTAGCATTGTCAGATTGTATCCGGACAGGACAGCCTTGTGACCTGTAAGTCCAGCCCCTGAGGGCCAAACGTACTGAATCTCCAGAATATTGATGGGCAGGAACCTTTCAATTTGGACCACTTTCCTTGTCCCTGGTATCCGTAGTTACCACTTTCCTGGTGACTGGAATAAAGGATTTTCCTGTAGGCTAGCAACCACCAACTGAGGCTCTTACGTACTTCTAACATCAGGCGCCTGGGAAAAACTAAGGCTTAAGAGACCATCAAACAGAGCTTTCTTCTTAGCACATCTTTAACGTGACCAACCACCTTAGACACTGGCAAAAAACTGAGGTACTCTCCATATGGGAGGGGTTATATAGGGGAGGAACTCGCCTTGTAATTAGGGTTTGCCAGTGAAGTCTAACCCAGTGTTTCTCAACTCCAGTCCTCAAGGCGCACCAACAGGTCATGTTTTCAGGAATTCCACTAATTTTGCACAGGTGATTTGATCAGTTTCACTGCCTTAGTAAATACCACAGCCCTTTCATTTGAGGGAAATCCTGAAAACATGACCTATTGGTGCGCCTTGAGGACTGGAGTTGAGAAACACTGGTCTAACCCACTAAGTAATAGATAGAGCTCTGTGTCCCATGATGTATGAACAAGAAAAAACATTTTGCATGGCATTGTCCTCCAAGAGTTGTGCAATATGCCATATATTTTAAAGGGAAAAAGCCCCCCCCCCCCCCAATAACAGTTGTGAAACCAGAACAGTTGCTGTTGGTTCAAAATACACATTTAATTGAGTTGCCCCATTTATCACCTTAGGCTGGCCATACATTATACAATTTTCTTGTTCAATTTCCTTTAGATTTACCATCAACTATGTAGTAGAAGGGCCTGCCTGATTGCATACAAAGTTGAAAGTATTTAGGTGTGACCTCATATTATATGGTTTTGGTAAATCTAAAGTAAAGCTGTAGAAGAAAATTGTATAATGTATGGCTAGCCTTACTAAGACTATTTTCACTTCTAAGTGGTGCCTAGCAGTATTATGTAGTGCAATGCATAACAGAAAATACATCTTGCATGAATTTAACTGCCTCAACATGTTTTTGGGGCCCACTAAAATGAATACAGCATGTCATACTGTGATGTAGTGCAGTATACCATATGATCAGTAGAGAGAAGCTATTTATTTTTTTAGAGACGTAACGTGCAAAACGCACGATGACACACATTAAATAGGCGTGGGGAAAAATATATGAAAACGTGGCTTAATGTGTGGTAAAACTATATGCATTTTAATGATGCCAAGTGTGAATTCAGTCTTACGTTATATTTCACATACTAAGTGATAGGAAGTTGTCAGTGTTTCCTACACACAGGTGGAGACCTTGGCTGACAAACTGACAGCAGCCAGTAAAGCCTGAAAAGTCTGAACTTCTGTCCTGCATGTTTATATCAGATCAAAGGCTCAGGAAGACAGTGAAAACAGACCAGGGTGAGATCCTTGAAGGCTGGATCTTTATCCACTTCAATACAGGGCACTTTCGCACCTTACTGCCCATGCCAATTTTCAGCTTTCAGCGCTGTCACTTTTTAAATGACAATTGCGCGGTCATGCTACATTGTACCCAAACTAAATTTTCATAATTTTGTTCCCACAAATGGAGCTTTCTTTTGGTGGTATTTGATCACCTCTGCGGTTTTTATTTTTTGCTAAACGAATAAAAAAAGGCCGAACATTTTGATAAAAATTTTCTTCATAAAATTTTGTAAATAAGTAAGTTTTCTCCTTCACTGATGGGCACTGATAAGCTGCACTGATAAGGCGGCACCGATGAGGTGGCACTGATAGGCAGCACTGATGGGCACTGATAGGTGGCACTGATGGGCATTGATAGGCAGCACTAATGGGCACTCATAGGTGGCACTGGTGGGCACTGATTGGCATTAATAGGCGACACTGATGGGCACTGATATACGGCACTGATGGGCATTGATAGGCAGCACTAATGGGCACTCATAGGTGGCATCGGTGGGCACTGATTGGCATTAATAGGCGACACTGATGGGCACTAAAAGGCTGCACTGATGGGTACTTATGGGTGGCACTGATAGACGGCACTGATGGGCACTGATAGGTGGCACTGATGGGCATTGATGGGCACTGATGGCTGGCACTGATAGATTTAACTGACTGGCATCACTGGTGGCACTGGCAGGCATTTTACTTTGGCACTGACTGGCATTTCCCTGGTGGTCTAGGGTGGCATACGGATTTTAACTTGTAAACACCAAATGTCAAAAATAGGCTTAGTCATGAAAGAGTTAAACAAATCCTCCTACATAAGTTGTAACTGTTCATCTGCTGTTTTTTTTAAAAGCTGTTCAGTGCTATAAAAATGCCAAATGTCACTGGCAGGGAAGGGGTTAACATTAGGGGTGATCAAGGGGTTAAATGTATTCCCTCATGAGTGTTCCTAACTGTGGGGGATGGGACTCACTGGGGGAGGAGACCGATCGCTGTTCCTGATTAGTAGGAACAGACAATCTGTCTCTCCTCTCCTGTCAGAATGGGGATGTGTGTGTTTACACACACACACACATCCCTGTTCTGGCTCTCGTGGCCATGATCGCAGGTGGCCGGCGGTCATCACGACCGCCGCCCACACGAATCAGGTCCCCTGCTGTGCAGCAGGCGTGAGCACATCCGCTAACGCTCTTAAAGGTGCCGACGTACACCTACGGCGAATAGCGGAATCGTGCCGACCTGCCGCAGTAAAATGACAGCGGCTGGTCTGCAAGTGGTTAAAGTGATTGTAAACCCCTCTATATACCCAGTGAGGGGACTGACCTCAGGTGATACACAAATAATAAACAAATCCTCCTACATAAGTTGTAACTGTTCATCTGCAGTCCTCTCTTCACTACAGCCTTTCAAAGTCCATTTTTTTTAAAGCTGTTCTGACAGCTGATTGGAGGGACCCCCCCCCCCTTCACACGGTACACAGGGACAGAGCTGAGGCTATCAATCAGCTGGGGCTCCCCCCTGTCAACTTTTTTCTCTCGGCATCAGGAAAACTTGTCAAAAGTAACTCATGCTGATAGCAGAGGAACAAAGCAGCAGAGAGAAATTACACTTAGTGCTCTGGATATAGACAAGTACGCACTATAGAGGGATATGCTTTTTCATATTTCATGTCTAGGGTTTACAACCACTTTAAAGCAGATCTTCACCCTCAATATGATGTTGCTTCCTCTCCACCTCTCTGCTGTGTGAATTGGGCTTTTTTCTTTCTAAATTTAAATTTTTTAAATGAAAAAGCTCTGGCCTGTCCACCTATGTATGTCACTCGCCTAGGTGAATGACTTGCACTTTGCCGGCTGTGTCTCCTAGGATATGTACATCACATATCCTAGGAGGCATAGTTAATCATTGAGAAAGGGGGTGGTAGGCAGGCCTAGCAGTTCATCATCAGGAAAGCCGGCAGTAGCTTCCTGATCACATGGCGCAAGAAGATGGCGGCACAGGCCTGAGTGGGAGGCAGAAGAGGATCTCAGCAGGACAATGCTGGATCTGCTGGTCGGGTGAGTATCTTAACCAGTGGTGGTGCATCCATAAGGGCCCACGGGCACCGCCCCCTCTCTCCAGCACCAATAGATAGATTCATGCATTATATGAATCTATGGCCGCCGCTGCCACCCCCTATTCAGGCGCCCGGCCCTTTTTCGGGCGCCTGAATTACAGCCATAGGCTCTAATAGGCATCAAAAAAGGTGACCTGCGAGCGCCATGCTGGGTGCTCACAGGTCACTCAGCTGTGTTAGAAAAGGGAATGAATATTCGATTTCCTAACACTAAACCGCCTCTCCACCAATCAGGTGCTCGGATCTGTTACCCATCACCTGATTGGCTGAAACGACAGGTGCTGTGATTGGAGGCCAGGCCTCCAATCATAGCAGAGGATGGGAAGAGAGGACGGGAGAAGACATCGAGGAGCTGTCCCACCGAGACAGGTAAGTGCAGACAGTGGGCCGGCGGGGGGCACACTGGCAGCATTTGATTGGGCACAGTGAGAGCAATAGATGGGCACAGTGGTGGCAATTGATGGGCACAGTGGCAGCAATTGATGGGCACAGTGGCTGCATTTGATGGCACAGTGGCGGCAATTGATGGGTACAGTGGCTGCGTTTGATGGGCACAGTGGCGGCAATTGATGTGCACAGTGGCTGCATTTTATGGGGCACAGTGGCGGCAATTGATGGGCACAGTGACTGCCTTTGATGGGCACAGTGGTGCAATTGATGGGCACAGTAGCTGCGTTTGATGGCACAGTGGTGGCAATTGATGGGCACAGTGACTGCATTTGATGGCACAGTGGCTGCGTTTGGCACAATGGCGGCAATTGATGGGCACAGTGGCTGCGTTTGATGGCACAGTGGCGGCAATTGATGGGCATAGTGGCTGCGTTTGATGGCACGGTGGCTGCATTTGATGGCACAGTGGTGGAAATTGATGGGCACAGTGGCTGCATTTGATGGCACAGTGGCGGGAATTAATGGGCACAGTGGCTACATTTGATGGCACAGTAGCGGCAATTGATGGGCATAGTGGCTGCGTTTGGCACAATGGCGGCAATTGATGGGCACGGTGGCTGCATTTGATGGCACAGTGGCGGCAATTAATGGGCACAGTGGCTGCATTTGATGGCACAGTGGTGGCAATTGATGGGCATAGTGGCTGTGTTTGATGGCACGGTGGCTGCATTTGATGGCACAGTGGTGGAAATTGATGGGCACAGTGGCTACATTTGATGGCACAGTAGCGGCAATTGATGGGCATAGTGGCTGCGTTTGGCACAATGGCGGCAATTGATGGGCACAGTGGTGGAAATTGATGGGCACAGTGGCTGCATTTGATGACACAGTGGCGGCAATTAATGGGCACAGTGGCTGCATTTGATGGCACACTGGTGGCAATTGATGGGCATAGTGGCTGCATTTGATGGCACAGTGGTGAAAATTGATGGGCACAGTGGCTGCATTTGAGGGCACAGTGGCGGCAATTAATGGGCACAGTGGCTACATTTGATGGCACAGTAGCTGCAATTGATGGGCATAGTGGCTGCGTTTGGCACAGTGGCGGCAATTGATGGGCACAGTGGCTGCGTTTGATAGCACAATGGCTGCGTTTGATGGCACAATGGCTGCGTTTGATGGCACAGTGGTGGCAATTGATGGCACAGTGGCTGCATTTTTCAGAATTTTTCAGTTTGTTTGCACCCCCACCCCCACCCCCAAAAAAAAAAAAAAATTTGGAGCAGGACTTGCAACCAGGTAAGCATTGTTATAGCGTGTTAGGGGCATTTTGATGCACATCATAATATGTTGGCATACCCTGTATTTCCTGTTAAAAATGGAAATTGAAAATGGACATGAACATATGTCAACACACAGCATATATGTGAACTAGTACCATTAAAAATAATAACAAATCTCTGTACATGCATTAATGTTAAAGCATGTGCATCAAATCCCATAAGTGTGAATAGGTCCTAAAATAGGTAAGAAATAGAAAACCGTATATTTTTACTCACAGGTTCCCCTTTGCTACTCACAAGATGCTGAGGTCCGGAGATCCTGTCTATATATATATACTTACGAATATTACCGGGTAGTTTGATTTACAAGTTATGTTCTGTAGCTGAAAATATACAGACATGTTAGCTGTCTGGACTCCCTTAAATATAGCAAATGAGTTTTATGTGTTTGTTTTTAAATAGATGATCGGCAACAATGTCCACAGAGGATCTAATCTAACTGTATTTGCAAACAGGAAACAAATTCAATGCCTGGAAGGTAAAGAGCGGCGGCTGGATACTTTTGTATACTAAGCAGGGATATGTGTGCAGGCCACAAACACATTCATATTATTCTCAGAAATTTGTTGGCCCTGTAAAAAGTGAAGAGAGAAAATCCAGGGTAAAGCCATGCAGCAACTACAGTCTCCGAGACTTTGTTTTATACATGTTTGGGTTTATTAAGTAGCAGGGTGCAGTGCACAATATGAGGCCTAGATTGGGCAGATTGATGATTTATCAAAAATGTTGCCATCAGTCTGCATTTTCACTATTTTATTCAATTTATTCTCCACTCTAAGACATAAAGCTAGTAATGAAAGGTACTAGATTTCCAATTTAGGTTTAAAGCACATCCACAATAAAAAAAAAAAAAACTAATCTCAACCTCCACTGGCACTAAATAGCAAGCAATGCCAGGTTCGTTTATTTCCTTGGGACCACTGAATACATCTTCTTGGGCTGAGCGCATGACCTTGGACTGCTGTCTATCCAGTCCTAATATTTACATAGCTCTGCCACACAGCACAATTAGGTGGATGACACCACTTACAGGTAAGGCATACCTTGGTACCTATCTCCACACCCAGCCCTTTTACTGGACAGTGAAGCAGCAGTAGCAGAATGATTAAGTCACCCCTGTGCTTACTTTCTTCTCCTATCAGTATGTTCCCAAATAGTTAATCTGCATGCAGCTCACCCAACCAGCTCACAGCCCTGCATCCTCCTCTACCATTCTGTATGCTGTTGTATGGGGGATTGCAACAGAATGTTATCAAGTCAAATTGAGGTACTTACACTAGTTGTAATGAAAATACATTTATAGCCTAAGTTTGTTTAAAAAAAAAATCAGCACAAGGGACGTTACTTTTAATACAATGTGTCCCTTGTGCTGATGGCTCCTGCATTTATTGATATTTTCTCCATTGTAATTTTATAATACGACAGGGCCTGATGGACCTGTGAAAGGCACTCATCAAGATTGCTGACTATGCCCACCCTTTCTGCCCACCTTTTCCATTCTTAGATGCTGTACTATAGCTTCTAAGAATGAAAAACAATCTATAAATGGAGGAGGCAGGCCTTTCATTTATCCACCTGTCCCACATAGATCACGTTTCATTCATAAAAGCTATTGTACAACTTCTGTGAATGGAGGAAGGGGATGGAAAGGGCAGGGGCAGTTGATGAGTGCATATGGCGTATCCCTTGGCTTTATTAACCCCTGCAGCACCATAAGATTACACATGTGTGTAGGACTACCAGTCCTCAAGCTGTAGTAGCATCTGTTATCAGAGTATTGATAAAATGCGCTGGAAGCATCTTGTTTGCAGCAATAGCTTTGCTTTTATGGAGGATTAGCAATGCATGTTTTTACAGCATGAGAAAAACAGGAACAGGAACTGAATAACAAACAAGTGCATATAACACAATAAGGAAGGTACTTCCTCTGATTACATTACCATGGAATACACACTGTAACACTGCAGTGCCACCTGCTGAATAGATAGGTATAATGCATATAGTATATAGTTCACAGTATTAAAAAGCTACTATGCTGTTGTTCTTCCAACACCCCTTCTCAACAGAATGTGCTTTGTCAAATTATTTTAGCTTTTTCTGGATATAACGATGATGTCCTTCAACAAAGGCTTGGTGAGTGCATCGGCAGTCATCTCCTTTGACAGGCAATATTGAATCTCAATACCACCTTGCTCTTTGATTTCAAAATTTTCTTACAGCTTGTGAACTATCTGATTGTAATCCCCTTCTTGTTCAAAACAGGTTTAACCACTTAAGGACCAGCCTCGTTTTGGATTTTAGCTGTTTACATGTTTAAAACAGTTTTTTTTGCTAGAAAATTACTTAGAACCCCCAAACATTATATATGGTTTTTCTTCTAACACCCTAGAGAATAAAATGGCGGTCGTTGCAATACTTTTTTTTGCACCGTATTTGTGCAGTGGTCTTAAAAGCGCACTTTTTTTGGAAAAAATTCACTTTTTTGAATAAAAAAATAAGACAACAGTAAAGTTAGCCCAATTTTTTTTTATATTGTGAAATATAATGCTACGCTAAGTAAATTGATACCCAACATGTCACGCTTCAAAATTGCGCCCGCCCGTGGAATGGAGTCAAACTTTTACCCTCAAAAATCTCCATAGGCAACATTTAAAAAATTCTACAGGTTGCATATTTTGCGCTACGGCGGAGGTCTAGGGCTAGAATTATTGCTCTCGCTCTACCGGTCACGGCGATACCTCACATGTGTGGTTTGACCACCATTTTCATATGCGGGCGCTACTTGCGTATGCGCTCGCTTCTGTGCGCGAGCTCGTCGGGACGGGGGATTTTTAAAAAAAAAACATTTTTATTATTATTTTACATTAGTTTATTTATTTTTACACTGTTTAAAAAAAATATATATATATTCCTATTACAAGGAATGTAAACATCCCTTGTAATAGAAAAAAGCATGACAGGACCTTTAACCCTTTCATGACTAAACCTATTTTTGAAATTTGGTGTTTACAAGTTAAAATCCATATTTTTTGCTAGAAAATTACTTAGAACCCCCAAACATTATATATATTTTTTTAGCAAAGAATCTAGAGAATAAAATGACGATTGTTGCAATATTTTTTATCACACGGTATTTGTGCAGCGGTGTTTTAAACGCAAATTTTTGGAAAAGTGACACTTTCATGAATTTTAAAAAATCCAAACAGTAAAGTTACCCCAATTTTTTTGTATAATGTGAAAGATGATGTTACGCCGAGTAAATAGATACCAAACATGTCACCCTTTATAATTGCACGCACTCGTGGAATGGCGACGAACTACGGTACCTTTGAATTTCCATAGGCGACGCTTTAAAAAAATTTTACGGTTACCAGGTTTGAGCTACAGAGGAGGTCTAGGGCTAGAATTATTGCTCTCGCTCTGACGATCGCGGCGATACCTCACATGTGTGGTTTGAACACCGTTTACATATGCGGGCGCGACTTCCGTATGCGTTTTCTTCGCTGCGCGAGCTCGCGGGGACAGGGGCACTTTAAAAAAATTTTTTTTTTTTTTTTTTTATTTAATTTATTTATTTTTGTACTTTATAAATTGTGTTTAAATTTTTTTTTTTTTTTTTTTTTTTTACTTTTATTGCTGTCACAAGCAATGTAAACATCCCTTGTGACAGTAATATGTGGTGACAGGTACTCTTTATGGAGGGATCGGGGGTCTAAAAGACCCCCGATCCCTCCTTTACACTTCAAAGTATTCAGATCGCCGAAAACGGCGATTCTGAATACTGTGTACTTTTTTAAATTCGGCGCCATTGGCAGCCGAGTAAACGGGAAGTGACGTCATGACGTCGCTTCCGCATTTACAAGAAGAAGGCTGGAACGAAGCCACTCGCAGCTTCGTTCCAGTCCGCCCCCAGCCGCCGAAGGCAGCGGACCGGACACCGGGCCTCCCGATCGCACGGGAGGCCCGGTAACAGCGGCGGGAGGCGGCGGGAGGGGGGGGATGTCCCCTCCCGCTCCTCCGGTATAACAACCAAGCGGCTTTTAGCCGCATCGGTTGTTATATTCGGGTAGCCGATCGCCCGCTGAAAACAACGGTACCGGGATGATGCCTGCAGCTGCGGGCATCATCCCGGTATAACCCCGGAAAGCCGAGGACGCATATATGCGTTCGGTCGGCGGGAAGGGGTTAAATATGAGATCTGGGGTCAAAAAGACCTCAGATCTCATATTTATACTAAAATGCAATTAAAAAAAAAAAAGTCATTTAAAAAAATGACATTTGAAAAAATGTGCCTTTAAGAGGCGTGGACAGAAGTGACGTTTTGACGTCGCTTCCGCCCAGCAGTGTCATGGAGACGAGTGAGCGCCATCTTAGCCTCACTCGTCTCCAGGCACAGGATGGAGACGGACGCGACCACCTCCGCCGCTACCGATGGCTCCGGTAAGCGGCGGAGGGCACCGGATCACGGCGGGAGGGGGGCCCTCTCCCGCCACCGATAAAAGTGATCTCGCGGCGAATCCGCCGCAGGGACCACTTTGATCTAAAGGCCGCCGCACGAAAACAGGAATACCGGAGTCATGGCAGCCCTTCAAAGTTTGGCCGTACATCGTCGTGCGGTGGTCGGCAAGTGGTTAAAATGTCATCAACATAGATAAGGATGTATATCCACCTGTCTTCTTGATTCCTGGAGTAGAGACAGGGGTCTGCTTTACTTATTGAGAATCCCTCTCTGGTAAGTACTTTGTTCACTTTCTCATTCCACATCCTTGCAGATTGCTTAAGACCGTAGATGCTCTTCTGAAGTTTACACACAAGGTTGTCTCTTTGCTCAATCCCTGGTGGGTGCTCCATGTAGAGATCTTCCTTAATGTCTCCATATAAGAAAGCAGTTTTAACGTCTAGATGTTTCACTCGCATGCCCTCCCCAGCTGCAATGCTAAGAAGCGCTCTGATGGTGGATTGTTTTATGACGGGAGCAAATGTTTCATCGTAATCTTCACCAAATTTCTGGGAGTAACCCTTGGCAACTACTCTGGCTTTGTATTTGTGGATATTCCCTTCTGTGTCTGACTTTACTTTGAAAGTCCACTTACTTCCTATAGTTTTGCGGTTAGGAGGGACCTCTGTAAGTGTTCAGGTTTTATTTTCTTGAAGTGACTTTTATTCTTCTTCTGCTGCCTTTCTCCATTTATTGATTTCATGTTTTGGCAGTTTTTCTATGTCTTCCCAGGATGTTGGTTCAAGTATGCTGTGTGTTTTCACAGTGTATGACATCTTGCGGAGTGGTATCACTTTTGTAGTCCAAGTGGCTCTTCTGACTTCAGGCAGTTCAGCAGGATCTTTTGGGGAACTTGGTTTAGGCATCGTGAGTTCCACATGTTGTTCTGACTCCTGCACAGGTTCTCTTTGGTCAACCTTTTCTTCTGGTTTGCTAGGTATATTCACTTCACATATTTCAGGGATCAGTGTTTCTGATGATGGGCTCTCATCAAAATAAACACTATGGCTTATTGTCACTTTGTGTTAGTCTTTGGGTGTAGGATTCTGTAACCCTTAGTTTGCTCACTGTAGCCTACTAGAATGCCCTCCATGGCTCTGCTCTCCAGCCTGGATCGCCCTCCACCTGGAACACAGGCACATGCTCCACATCAAAACACTCCAATGTGCCCCATGCCAGGCCACAATCTATGCCACACCACCAATGGAGCACTTTCAATGGCTCTCGAGGGTAGTCTACTCCGTAGACAGGCCGCAGCCACGACTGCCTCTCCCCAGCACCTGCCAGCCAGGCCGGCACCCGACAACATGCATCCGGCCATCTCTATAAGAGTGCGACCCTTCCTTTCTGTTACACCGTTTTGTTCAGGAGTGTATGGTATGGCCGTCTGGTGCACCATTCCCTGTCTCTTCAGGTATGAGGCCACCCCTTTGCCCATGTATTCTCCCCCATTGTCGGTACGCACTACTCCCGGTCTCAGTTGGAACTTGTTGCTAGATATGGCAACAAACCCTTGCAGCTTCTCCGATGTCCCACTTCTGTACCTCACGAGATAAGCAGCTGTGCACCTGGAATAATCATCACCGAAAATCACTAGACATCTGTTCCTGCACGAGATGGGAGCCTTCACTGGACTGCATACATCACTGTGCATGAGCTGCAGGGGGTGGGTGGTCCTTCTCTGAGATGCCTATGGAAGGGGAGCACGCGTGGCTTTTGCTTCCATACAGCACCTGCATTTCATGAGCACTCTGCGAAGCGCTATCACCAAATCTTCCAATAACCCCCCGTCCACAGCCTCCGGACCCCGTGCCCCAGCCTTCCACGCCACAAATGAACACACCCACTACGCAGGTCACCAGAGACTACACTGGCCTGGCGGTCCGTGGTGATGAGCCTGCCCAGGTGATCATCTAGTCCTCGCTTATCATTGTGAATTGTGCATTCATCACCCTGGAACTTAACTGTGAGACTGTTATTTGCAAGACTTTTCACTGTTAGAAAGCTGCCTTCTAGTTCTGGAACATACAGCACTTTCTTTACAAGGATACTCTGCTTGCCTTGTGTTGTAATGCAGTTTAGAAAGCCCTGGCCTTTAACTTCTTATGCTTTTCCCGTTTGCTAGGAAACTATTCTTTATGAGTGGTTGGATGTAAACAGACCCCCAGTCTGTTTACACCCGACTGCCATCTAATCCGGTCCACCAGGCAGATGGGCAATGCAGATCCCCATCTGTCTGTTTTTAGTGGCCAGGATCCGATTAGATATCAGCAGGTGTCAACAGATACATATCTGTTGATACCCACCGCTCCATAGACGAGACTGGAGGGTCCGATTGGGTCCACCTGAAAAACTGATCAGTCCATCCTTGTGAAAGGGAGATTAACTTTATTTATTCTGGTGACCACTGACATCAGTTCTGAAGATGATGGCAAATCCAAAATTTCCCAAAAAAGTCTAAAAGGGCATTGCCTTCATTTTGGAGAGAGAGCAGAAAGTAAAGGGAAATCCCCTCAATGGGAGACAGATCGCAATAAACTGACAGGGAATTTAACCATTCCCTAATCTATCCAAGATAAAAAAAAATCTCCTTGGATTTCACACAGATATGTAGCAGATTTTTGTGGCTTATATTTGACTGAATTTCAATTATATTTCCTTTTCTACATCAAAGAAATGTTGTTGTACACGCCAAGGGTTGGTAATCAGATTCAAAGAATCCAGGTAGTTTGAGATAGCTTGCAATGACATTTGTATACTTAAAGAGTAACTCCACTTTTGTTGAGAAAAAAAAAAATCCCCCTCTGGGTGATCAATGTACATTGCAGGAATTTTAGCAAACTTTGTTGCATATACCTACCTGTTTCTGCTCTGGAGAAAAATCTGTTTGTTTAAAGCAGACCTTCAGTAATTTTTTCATCTTTCCATTTATTAAATCTCCTGCCCTTGTTGTTTTAACTTTGGATAGTAAAACATTTTTTTCTGCCAGTAAATACCTTATACAGCTCACTCCCTGTTTCTTGTATGGTCATTAGCCTAGGCTTATGACATCATGCACAGCTCTCTCACTCTTATTAGAGTTTGCCAGGAAGGGAGGGGGGGTGAGTCATAAGAGGGCCAATCAGAGCTGCAGGGCTGCATAGCTGGAAGTGTGCCTCTGTGTGTCTGTGTAAATCCAGAAAGTGAACAGGCAGCAGCGTCAGCTTCCCACAGCTAAAATGGTTGCAACCAGACTCAGTGGAGGGAGATTTCTGCATCATGTTTGGCAAGTACAGAATCACGGTATACATAAAATAATATGCAAAGTGGTTGGAGGGAAGCTTTAGAATGACAAAGATGTTTTATTAAAAAGCAGACTGCAGTTCTTCTTTAAGCATGTCCTGTGATTCTGAACTGGAGAGACTGGCCCATTAGATTCAGCTGTTGTGTTCACAGTGTTCTGATGAGAAAAGTTGCAGGGTCTGCATCCATTTATAAATCATTAATTATCTCACTGAAACTAGAATTCTTACTACAGAGGATGCCTACAATTTGACTTAGTGCAGACTTATGGAAAGATCACTGAGCCAATCACACAAGCAGGAAATTACATTTCTGGTGAAGTTATGTAAACCAACAATTTACAGAAGGCATCCAGGTTGCCATTTTGCATTGAATTTTACAGACAATTACAGTGCTGCAGATTGAAAAGGAAAGGTCATTTTTAATAACACTTAGTCGTCATGCACACGGACGTTTTTACAGCTGCTTTTTTGAGCTTTTTTTGCAGCTTAAAAAGGCCTGTCTATGTTAGTCTATGGCTTCATGCCCACCTAGGCGTTTTTGAGCTGCAAGTGGCATAGACATTTTTAAGCTGTAAAAAAAACCCAGGACCAGTGGGTTCTGAGAGACGTTTTTCAGCTGTAAAAACGCTCTAACACTGAAAAACGCTCAAAAACGCTAAAAAATGTCATTCACCAACGTTTTTTAACGTTTTTGATCCATTGAAAAAAAAAAAATTGAAAAAAAAAACGCTAAAAAACGCTAATGCAGAAAAACGCTCAAAAACGCTCAAAAACGCTATTGCAAAAACGCTGAAAAAAGTTAAAAAAAATCACTGCAAAGATACTGGCGTTTTCATAACGTTATTTTAACAGCCTGTGTGCATGACGGCTAAATCACAACATGGCTTGTGTAGCAGTTGTATATGCTATGTTATGTTTGTAGCGCTACCCCCATAGGGGCGTGCTGATACTAGCTGGTTCTTCTCTAAAAGTGTAGAGGCTGCCTGCTCACCCCAGCACCAATCCTCCTATTCCAGCTCCAATAAACGGTCTAGGGGTTGTCTTTTTAGTATTTATTGCTTGAAGTAACTTTGACAGCAGAGCAGTTAGGGCATGGAAAACTACAAAACAACCAGTATTCAGCAATGAGAGGACAATGTTCTCCCAAAGTAACTGTGGGTGCTGGACAGTCTAATGCCTCACAGTTAGGGACCATGAGGCCAGTCTTTGGCATCTGATTACCTTGCACCTCTGCACAACTGCTGGTACCCAGTGTAATCTCTGGCACACTACACAGTCACATGAATCAGTTTAGGGTCTTTACTCACAAGTCCCCAGGACAGCTGCCACCTTCCAGCTTTCTCAAGACACAGCTCAGTGAGTAAGACAGCACCTCTCTAGACCAATCGCTCCAAGCAAAGTCCATCCAGGCCTCCAGCCCAGACACTGCTGAGGCCTCTAGAGCAGCAGTTCCTGGGCTGCCTGAGGACAGCAGTCCCTCTGCCTCTGGCACCCTCCTGAGGAGAAGGAACCCAGCTCTCCAGTGCCTCAGACTATTTATCACCCTTCCAGCCCCTTTTTGGACACTCCTTTCCAGGGATTGGTTGGTGCATGATAAATATTTAGGCTGGTCATTTTAATCTTCTGTTCTAAGCTCTGGAAGCAATCAAACTCCGATCCCGTGAAATTCTCAACAGAACAGGTCAAACAATTGCTGCTCCCTTGATTGTAGAAGGAGCCAAACACTACATTTACCTAGCACTCTATGCTAGGAATGTGCTACATTTATTTGTTTGCTATATTTTTTTATCATGACGGTGGAGCTGCCCTTTAACAAATGTGCCTGCTGCCACAGAATCTGAACAGAGTGATGGTAAATCTGTTACTAGTTTTATTTCTTTTTTTAGTAAACCCTGTTAAGGTGTGTTGAAAGCAACATTTGGTGATGTTGAAATCTGAATATTTCTGATGCCTATAGTCAAAAGGAATGCTTTCTAAGGCATTAGAAAGCTTTTCAGATGGGTTCTGTGTTGAATTTATGGGATTTTGGTGGAATAGTTAACTGCTACAGCTCTAATGTGTCCTTCATTTGGAACACAATCCCTCTTTCACAAATTTTTCTACAATTGTCCCTTTTTTAAGACATAGGAACCTCTATAAATAAAATATATTATTTAACAATCAGAAGTGTAATACAGGCAGTACCCAAGTTACAAATATCCGACCTATATACAACTCATACTTACAAAAAGAGGGGGACAACAGGAAGTGAGAGGAAATCTACCCCCAGGAAGGGAAATTCACTCCTGTAAGACTTATTATGGGAAAAAGGTAGCTCCACTGAAGCTTTATCATCAATCCTTGTTTACCCAACAACCCCAAATATTCAAAATCCAATTGTCACAGGGACAGAAAGTGAGGTGAAATCTTCTGAACAGGGGCACAGACTGCAAAACAAATGTTACAGGGGTGTTACCCTTCCATATCATATACAAAAAACTGAAAAATACGCTTTTTTGGCTGGAGTTACACTTAAAAAATTTACCTGTTCCAACTTACATACAAATTCAACTTAAGAACAAACCTACCTAACTCAGGAACTGTCTGTACTGCACTGCAACATAGTGTAATAGAAGAGTAATGGTAGAAAACATGTGTGGGTTTAGCTAATCATTTTTTAGTGCATTCATTCTTTGTTAGCCATGTACCTGGTGTATGGTAGGGTGTGTTTCTTGCTTACGTACATTGTGCTAAAAGGTATCTCTCTTTCACATCTCAGAACATTGGGAGGTAAATGCTAAATCAATTGCTTGCTGAACACATTTTATAGGAAGACCAAGATCTGCATATAGCTTGAAACTGATTTTTTGGCATACCTTCACTTAAAGTGTTTGTAAAGGATTTTTTTTTTCTTTAAAAATAATATACATGTCATACTTACCTTCTCTGTGTAGTGGTTTTGCACAGAGCAGTCCCGATCCTCCTGCCAGTGCTCTGGGCCCCCACCCCCTTTGCCAGGTGCCCCAATAGCAAGCCACTTTCTATGGGATCACTCATTCCTGCTCACCCCTGAGCTGGTTCTCTGTGTCCATAAGACACAGAAAGTGTGGCTCAGCCCCCCCCCTTCTTCCTCCTCACTGGCTGTGATTGACAGCAGCAGGAGCCGATGGCTCCTGCTGCTGCATCCCAGCCAATGAGGAACGAGAGACCCGGGAGAGCCTTTGGCTCTTGTGCACATCGCTAGATTGAGATCGGGCTTAGGTAAATATTAGGGGGGCTGAGGGGGGTGCTGCACGCTTAGGGTTTTTTTTACCTTCATGCATAGAAAAAAACTATGGAACAAGTATAGATAAAGTATAATAAAGTATAAATAAAGGCATTGCCATTTTTTTTTAAATATAGCGTGTAAAAGGGATTAGACCCCCTGTCAGGTTTTAATTGCGGTCTGTGCTCCCGTTAGGGAGATTCACTGTCACCAGAACAGGAGTAAAGGAGAAGTCTTTTTTTTTTTTTTTTTAATGATTTTCCCTTACTTCCTATTCTGGTTATGGGACAGGAAGTGAAGTGCCTGCATGGGTTTCTCCCAGGTACTCCTGTTTCTTCCCACACTCTAAAGACATGCTGGAAGTTTTTTTTGGCTCCCATCTAAATTGGCCCTAGAATGTGTATGTATTAATGTGAGTTAGGGACCTCAGATTGTAAGCTCCTTGAGGGCAGGGATTGAGGTGAATGTACAATATATATATGTGTAAAGCGCTGCGTAAATTGACAGCACTATATAAGTACCTGTAATAAATAAATAAAGTGATTTTTTTTTTTCAGTGGTGCAGAGATGACAAAAAAAACTGAGATGGGTTATAACCCTTCCTTATTCTATCCAAAATTTTAAAAAAAAGTTCAGGTCATTTAGGTATTTTAGGTATTTATTCCTAATATGTACAAGGTTTGTGGTAGGTTGGTATGTGTAGTGTAATAATTAAAACACATTATTCATGCAGAATTTTACTGTATAGATGGCCATTGACAGCAAACTAGTTCTAGGGACAAATCTTGAAACTTCAGACTTTCCCTCGATTTTAGGGAATGCTGCCAGATATGCAATAAACAGACAATGGAATTGAAAGGGAAGGAAAAATACAGGTTATAATAAACTGGATCCAATGTGGTTTCCTATGCATGTTAACTCTTATCTAACCAGCTCCTTTTTTTATTTCTTTTTTAGTTTTTTGTTTATTTTACACACCCCCTCTGTCAAGGAAACAAACAAGAAACTTCTATCTCAGTAGAAACAATAATT
The DNA here is from genome assembly GCF_042186555.1 of Aquarana catesbeiana. Taxonomy (NCBI): domain Eukaryota; kingdom Metazoa; phylum Chordata; class Amphibia; order Anura; family Ranidae; genus Aquarana; species Aquarana catesbeiana. Next base: position 419,453,990 of record NC_133325.1, on the reverse strand, counting down.
AGAGGGGTATAGGAAAGATAATAAGGAATGTTTTTAAACTCCACCCTTAACCATTCTGAAAAGAATACTGGTAAATAACATGACCTTTCTAAACACGTAGCAATGACTAATATTTGCAGACTGTTCTAGTTGTGTCTACCAGATTTATGTTACATCTTGCAAATACTCCTGTATGAAATGCAGTTTTTTTTTATTTTTATTTACAAAAACATTTATATTTTTTAAATTGTACTTTTGTACGGTTACATAGAGTTAGCTATAAAGAAATTCCATGTGGATGCCCCTCCCCCTCCATATATTAATCATTTAATAATATATAGTCTAGGGTGGCATAATGCAAAGGAATTTTTACCTTATTTATTGTTTCTTAAGCCCCACACACATGGGCCGAAGGTTGGGTGACATCAGGACGATTCAATAAAAACCGGCCGACATTTGGTCTGTGTGTATGGCAGCCGGTCCGACAGAAACCGGCCTTTTGGCTGGCTTCTGTCGGACGAGCATACTGGGAAACCAATGGCAGATAGTGCTGATTGGAGTGTTCTGTTGGGGGTGTCTCCCCCTGTCAGAACACAAGAGATCAGCGGGGGAGATGTTAGTACAGCGGCTCCGACAGGAGCTGACAAATTTTTTTCCTTCAACCCGCTGGATTGAATGGGAAAAAACTCATAGTGTGTACTTGGCTTTAGTGTCTTCTACTTCAGCTCTGAAATGGGGGACCCCCGACATCATTACATCCAATGAAAGACCAGCTCTGGATGATGGTCCCATCCTTTACAGGATGATGTCAGCAAGGGAGCAGTCATATGACCAAAGAATAAGAGTGGGACCTGTTATCTATAGCAGAAACTGGCCATAGATGACTCAGATTCCCCTATCCATGCAAGCAAGGAGGATGGAGTAAACCTTCCTGCTGTGCCATTGTTTTCTGACTGTGGGACATCTCTGCTGTCATAATACACAACTGCAGCTGCTGACTGACAAAAGTTTTCCAACATTCCCATTCGACAAAAGCCAGTTTATAAGGTGGGAGCAGGTTTAGGTTTTTTCACCTCCTAGGGGCAAAGTTATGCACCTACAAGCCATCTTTAAGTAGCACTCTGCACCAACATATTGTCTGAGCAGTAACCCTTTATACAGAAAATTCAGAGACTTTATTCTTTCCCTCTCACTCTGTGTATTCCAAAGCATTTAAGACAGGAATGCAGAACATGTCCTACTCTTCACCAGCCCATGCATCTCTCTTAGATGCCACATCTCGTGCACCAGGTTTTACTCCTGTGACTTCCAGACCAGGTCTAGTCCAACCCTGTGCCAGTATAGAGACTTAGCTCGAGGTGAGAAACCAAAAAGCACACCAGTATACCACTATCAACAGAGCTGCCAGCACACACCAAGTCACCAGCCTACTCACCGGCTTTCTACTTTAGTGTCCCAACCCAGAAGGTTGTATGAGATGTTCTTTGCTCTTAACACAATTGTTATCCACTTGTGCTGCATCCACACAGGACATCCTAACCTGCAGGGTTAACTCGCTTTAGCTTTCACTATTCAGATTCCAAGGTTACACTTGTTATAGACACTTCTTTTCTTAAGTAAAGTCTATTTACTTGTATACTCAAAAGGTATTTGTTACATCTCACATCATTCTCCGAGACATTTTCCACATACATGTACAATTGATTGACCTAATATCAGCTGTGCAATATGGCTGAGGTAGAATGACTGTCCTGCTGAAGCAGTACACTGTTCCTAGCGGTAAAGAAGTGCATAGAGAACTGGTGCCACCCATACCTGAGATGGAGAATAGTCCATAAACATTAAAGTCCATAAAACATTGATTGGAGGGCCTATTGGAAGGATGGTGGTAAAAATGGCAAAGAACTACATCGATAGAACTTGGTCCTCACTGATCTAATGTCGAAACCCCCGAGGTCAGTCCCCCTCACACATATATATATATATATATATATATATATATACTATATTACCAAAAGTATTGGGATGCCTGCCTTTACACGTACATTAACATTTATGGAAAATTCTTTGTGCGCTGGTGTGTAGTCATGTTGGAACAGGAAGGGGCCATCCCCAAACTGTTCCCACAAAGTTGGGAGCATGAAATTGTGCAAAATGTCTTGGCATGATGACGCCTTAAGTGTTCCCTTCACTGGAACTAAGGGGCCAAATCCAACCCCTGAAAAATAACCCCACACCATAATCCTCCCTCTACCAAATGATTTGGACCAGTGCACAAAGCAAGGTCCATAAAGACATGGATGAGCGAGTTTGGGGTGGAGGAACTTAACTGTCCTGCACAGAGTTCTGACCTCAACCCAATAAAACACCTTTGGGATGAATTAGAGCGGAGACTTTGAGCCAGGCCTTCTCATCTACATCAATGCCTGACCTCACAAATATGCTTCTAGAAGAATGGTCAAACATTCCCATTGACACACTCCTAAACCTTGTGGACAGCCTTCCTAGAAGAGTTGAAGCTGTTATAGCTGCAAAAGGTGGGCCAACTCAATATTAAACCTTACGGACGAAGACTGGGATGCCATTAAATTTCATGTGGCAGGCGTCTCAATACTTTTGGTAATATAGTGTATATCCCAGAAAACCGAATATGACACATCTGCAGAGGAAATAAGTCATATACGACACAACTTCTACAGCATCAGCTAGCCAAGTTAAGTACTTTACTGAAATGCACATAGGCATCAACTGCATGTAAACTTATGATACATTAGGCACCTGCCTGCACGTAATATAAAACAAATTAAAAAATCCAACAGGAAGAATGGGAACCACTCATAAAGGCCACATTAGCGTGCAGACATAGGATCTTAACGTACAGGTTTACTGTTTTTGTGTCCCCGTAATCGTCTCCTATCTAGTAGGCCTATGCACAGACCTCAGATACATCGCAGACCCACTGCTCACTGCCTAGCTCTGAGTCGTGCCAGACAGTGATTACTTCTGCTTATTGGTTGGGGACATGTCCTGCAGTGCTACACAGCTTGTGGGCTCACTTTACCTTGTAAGACCGCCCCATGCCCAGAGTTCATTATTATAGCTCCATAGCTGGACTGAGCCTTATAGCACCCGGTCATGCCAACTCACTCTAAAGTCCAGGGAATTATCCTGTTTTTTTTTAATCCCTCACAGTGCTCACACCATATCACCCTGTAGGATATACAGTCCAAATCTTCCTTGACTCCTCTCTTTTACCAGAAACCTGACCCAGTCCTCTTCCCTGCAGGGTTGCCAGATGATACATGTTTTGCAACAGAGTTCTGATACATTTGTATCTGTGTAGCGATGTGATAATTACTCTTCCTTTTATTTACCAAATGTATCTACTGACCTGTGATGCAGTGTGTTTGTTTTGCCACTTTCAATTACAACATTTCAAAAAAAAAAAAAAAAATTCCAGACACAACATAAGAGTTTTTCAGCTGTAAAAACGATCTAACTGATAAACAACTGATAAAAAACGATCTAACTGATAAAAGCTTAAAAATGCTGAAAAACATGGCTATTCTGCGCTTAGCAACGTTTTTAAACTTTTGTGGGAATATAGTTTTGCTAAAAAAAGCTAAAGAACGCTGGAAAAACGCTACTGTAAAAACGCTGCAAAACTCGTTCTACAGCTACAGCTAACACTACTGGCGTTTTTTATAACATCCAGTGTGCATGAGGCCTAACTGTGCATCCAGCAAACTATTGTAGGCAGTGATTTTATTTTTATTTAGGGGTGGGGCATTCATTTAAAATAGATGTAGTGTTATAAAAAGGCATTTTGCAAACTTATTGTACAATTTCATTTTAAAATACTGTTTATAATTGAATATCTATAATAATAAGGACAGAAGCACAGCCGAGAAGGTATTGTTTGGTAGTAAAATTACCGATTTGGTTAACTAGCTATAACTTTTAGCCCATACAGTCTATTTAAAATGCAGGTGTCTGTGTGGCTACAGAGTGTGGGTAAGCTGCAGCTCAGCTCTCTGCCTGTCACCAACCTTTTCTCTGCTTCCTCTTCTTTGATTTGTTCCATAGGCTAAATTGCCTTGGAGTGGAGGTAAGGGTGGGGGCATGGATTTGCATATGAATGAGCTGTGGTCATGTAACAGGTTAGGAGGACTGCTGGGCAAAGGTGACAGATTTAGTGAGTTTCACTCTATAATCCCAGGAAACAGCCCTCAAGGGACAGCTGAATAAATAGTAGGACTGCCCTGGAAAATCCAGGACTGTTGGTAAGTATGCAATTATGGCTGCTGTCCCCTCTGCACTTTGTGACGAGGCCATTAAGTGGGACTTGCCTATTGCAAGCCATTATTGGGTAAGGCAGGCCATGCACAGTTCAAATCCTGCTGAACCTGCCGAGATTCAAACTGTGTATGGGCAGCCTGAATGTACTGAGTTGATCGATCAACTTGGATACAACCATCCTGCTGTGTTTTACCTGCAATTATTGATGGCGGCTGCTATAGCCGCTAGCAATAATCACTGTCTTCTTGCAGCGGGGACGGCTTCCCTCGCCCCGTGAGAATACAATGGCCTGGCAGGAGGGATTCATGCATCAACACAGTCTGTGTTGATGGGGGAATCAAGCAAATTTCTTTCCTGCAACCTGTGGCTGCAGGAAAGAAATTAACTCTGTGTATGGCCTGCCTAAGCCCTCTTGGAGAGCACATGGACTAAAACATAAAGGAAAGTGAAACTCTATTCAAAGGGCACAGACAAATGCTCCTAATGTACACACAGGAAGGACTAAAGCTGTTCATACAGCATACTCTCACTGAGATAAACTATGAGGACTCTATAATACAATAATGTTCCTGTTTGAAAATGTATAAAGTTTGATGATTCAGTGGGTGTTACTTGTTGCTGCTACTCAACATATGGACTTTCAGATACAATACCGTGTGGATTATTGTCTATTGTTAAGGACACAAGTTCTCAATAGGAACTGCACTTGTTATCCACAAGACCCAATTGAAGCACTGCTGTTTTCACAAATGAAGTGAAGGTTCTTCTCCTTAACCCCTTCCTGCTGGCCCTATGCATATACAGTATGTGTCAGCAGGGCAGTGGGCTTACTGCTGAACTGCCATATATATGTATACAACCAGTGGCGCTGTTCCATGCTTGAAGCATGTTCAATTGTGCACCCTCAGCGCTGTGACCATGCTGTCACCAACAGCTCCCAGTCACTGTTTGGGAGCCGGTAGGACGTCCTCCTGATCACGTGATCACTGTGATAGTGATCACATGATTGGGAAACCCAGGAAACACCCCTTGCATTATAACCCCCTTTTTTACTGACCATGATAAGTTGCACCCTTTAAACAATTTCTGCAAAGTTTTTGCTGCAGCATTAATTGTCTTGTTGTTACTCTGTAATCTGTTCTCCCAGGTTGACATCTCTGTAGAACCAATTAATGTTGGTAATCATGCCACAGTGGGATAGCAACAGGAGATCTTCCTTATCTAGGTTATATGTAGAAGAAATAGCTCATGGTATTGTAGACAGAAAAAACACATTTTATTAAATCACAGACAATGCACTTTTGCAAGGTGACACAAACCAAATAATGATCCCACAACAAGGTTGAGTGAGAGGAGATCAGGGCTGACTGACTGACACTTGTGGTGTCTATCCATATAGGGCTTTTTATAGGGTTCAGCAAAAGCCTTCCAGAACCTTCTGGCATAAGCCACTGGCTGTGGCAACTAAATGCCATCAGACAATACCACAGATGAGGAGAATAAGAAAGGGAGAAAACACCGTAGGTTGTCACAAGAGAGAAGGGAGGCCTAACACTGCATTTCCTGTAGAGCCTTCTTTTTGTGTGTGTTTTTTTTTATAACAAACATGGCACACCTACCTGCTCTGTGCAGTGGTTTTGAACAGAGCAGCTCCTATCCTCCTCTTCTTAAGTCCCCCACTGACTCCTCCCACCTACCGAGTGCCCCCATAGTAAGCCTCTTGCTGTGGGTGCCTGCTCCTGTGCCGACTCTGTGTGTCTATTGACATATACAGCACGGCTCAGCCCTATCCCCTCTCTTCCTCCTCTCTGGCTGTGATTGACAGCAGCAGGAGCCAGTGGCTACCTCTGCTGCCTCTCTGGCAAATGAGAAGAGAGAGAGCCAGGAGAGCCGCTGCTCTTGTGCACATTGCTGGATCGAGATCAGGCTCAGGTAAGTATAAGGGTGGGCTGAAGGGGGAGCTGCTTATAGAAAGTTTTTTTTTACCTTAACGCATAGAATGTAAATGCTATTTGCCTTGCTATCCTAGTAACTTAAAAGCTTCAGTATCCCAGACCCCACACCAAATAGGAAGATCAGGAGTTCTGTTTTCACTGGCTGTATGCTTTTTATGGATCAGTGATTCGGGAAATATTAAAACAAAGGATCAGCAGAACGTACAGGCAACTTTCATTTTCGGGAGTGCAGCAATGACAGCCTGTAGCCATGTTCTGCTGTGAGAATCCCTGATGTCTTTGCCTACATCCATCAGCTGTTCACAGAGTCAGCAATGAAAACTGCTAGATGTGCTGTTATACAGTTTTTTTTGTGGTTGAGCCTGATTTACACTGATGTAGATGTGAACAGCAGATGTATGTTAGGAATTCCTTCCCCTTTAACAGGCAGTATTCTTAAAGAGATTTTCTTGTGTCTTCATCATTGTGTAATATGACAAGGTAAAATGTTTTTAATAAACAATGGGTAGAAATATCAGAGGGAAACAAAAAAAATATATAGCATAATTCCCTGCAGTAAATCAGGGTTACATTTTAATTATTAGGACTTAAAAAAACACAGTTTGTATTTGACAGACTGCTGTAAGCAGAGGCCTCATTTTCTTTCATTTTTTTTCAACCTGCATTTAAGCAAATTTTAAGCTCATCCTACTTTACCAGGGAAATGTCGTGGCCAAACTTTTAATACTAAAACTAATATGGCTAGCATATACAGTATTTCATGTAGCTTAACCTGTTGGCGCTGATGGCATGGAAATATGCGGCCTCTCGGCAGGTGGGCACTGAGGGGCCACAAATTTGCTTGCAACATTGCAAAACCAGCTGTGCTTAGAGCACGTGCCCTGCACACTACCAGCACTGTTACTGGCAGCTAATAGAAAGCTCCCAATCGCTGCTTGCCAATCACGGAACTCACATTATCATAAACCCCGCCCTGCCTCCTGGCATCTGAAAACCCTTAAAGAGCTGAGAAACACTGGCACCAAAGTGGTAAGTGTGTATTACCCCCCCCCCCCCCCCAAAAAAAAATGTTTTTATTACATTGCAGCGTACCAATACTTAGATGGAGTGGCTGCATTCATTTTTTTTCTTTATACTAAGAATATTTTTAGCACAGAAATTACTTGATGATCCTGGCAGAAATAGTGACCTTGTCACTTCATGTGAGCTGAAAAGAAGGTATAAACAATGTTATAACTCCTTTGTAAACTACTAGTCCCATCATTCCACCAAGTAATGGAGAGGAACAAAGGCAGACATGTTTGAATTCCAGCCTGGAAACATTACTTTTTCTATAGATACAGTGGAGAAATTAATGTAGACACACAGGGATAGGTGCTAATACTTGTAGTGATGCTTTAGGCAAAAAAGTCAGGTCCATAAATATTGGGACATTGACCCAATTCTAATCTTTTTGGCTCTATACACCACCACAATGGATTTGAAATTAAACAAACAAGATGTGCTTTAACTGCAGACTTTCAGCTTTAATTTGAGGGTATTTACATACAAATCAGGTTAACGGTGCAGGAATTACAACAGTTTGTATATGTGCCTCCCACTTTTTAAGGGACCAAAAGTAATGGGACAATTGGCTGCTTAGCTGTTCCATGGCCAGGTGTGTGTTATTCCCTCATTATCCCATTTACAAGGAGCAGATAAAAGGTCCAGAGTTCATTTCAAGTGTGCTATTTGCATTTGGAATCTGTTGCTGTCAACGCTCAATATGATATCCAAAGAGCTGTCACTATCAGTGAAGCAAGCCTTCACAAAACAAAACAAACCCATCAGAGAGATAGCAAAAACATTAGGTGTGGCCAAATCAACTGTCTGGAACATTCTTAAAAAGAAAGAACGCACAGGTGAGCTCAGCAACACCAAAAGACCCGGAAGACCATGGAAAACAACTGTGGTGGATGACCGAAGAATTCTTTCCCTGGTGAAGAAAACACCCTTCACAACAGTTGGCCAGATCAAGAACACTCTCCAGGAGGTAGGTGTATGTGTGTCAAAGTCAACAATCAAGAGAAGACTTCACCAGAGTGAATATAGAGGGTTCACCACAAGATGTAAACCATTGGTGAGCCTCAAAAACAGGAAGGCCAGATTAGAGTTTGCCAAACAACATATAAAAAAGCCTTCACAGTTCTGGAACAACATCCTATGGACAGATGAGACCAAGATCAACTTGTACCAGAGTGATGGGAAGAGAAGAGTATGGAGAAGGAAAGGAACTGCTCATGATCCAAAGCATACCACCTCATCAGTGAAGCATGGTGGTGGTAGTGTCATGGTGTGGGCATGTATGGCTGCCAATGGAACTGGTTCTCTTGTATTTATTGATAATGTGACTACTGACAAAAGCAGCAGGATCAATTCTGAAGTGTTTTGGGCAATATTATCTGCTCATATTCAGCAAAATGCTTCAGAACTCATTGGACAGCGCTTCACAGTGCAGATGGACAATGACCCAAAGCATACTGCGAAAGCAACCAAAGAGTTTTTAAGGGAAAGAAGTGGAATGTTATGCAATGGCCAAGTCAATCACCTGACCTGAATCCAATTGAGCATGCATTTCACTTACTGAAGACAAAACTGAAGGAAAAATGCCCTAAGAACAAGCAGGAACTTCCAAGCAGGAAGACAGTTGCAGTAGAGGCCTGGCAGAGCATCACCAGGGATGAAATCCAGGGTCTGGTGATGTCTATGCGCTCCAGACTTCAGGCTGTAATTGACTGCAAAGGATTTGCAACCAAGTATTAAAAAGTGAAAAAAGTGAAAGTTTGATGGATGATTGTTAATCTGTCCCATTACTTTTGGTCCCTTAAAAAGTGGGAGGCACATATGCAAACTGTTGTAATTCTTACACCGTTCACCTGATTTGGATGTAAATACCTTCAAATTAAAGCTGAAAGTCTGCAGTTAAAGCACATCTTGTTTGTTTAATTTCAAATCCATTGTGGTGTTGTATAGAGCCAAAAATATTAGAATTGTGTCGATGTCCCAATATTTATGGACCTGACTGTATAGTCCCACTGGTACTCAGGAATGGGGTGCTTACCTCTATGACTAAGCCCCAGTGGGTGGGGAAAAACATGTCAGAGGACATGGCGTGTGGACTGGTGCAAGGCTGAGACCAGCTTATACATGTTAACCACATAGACTGGACAGGGTTGAGCTGTGATTTTTTTCAAGTACACAGGGATAGGTAGTGTGTCAATCACAGCATTACAATGTGAAAACAGAAAAAACAGCCTTGGAAGTGCAATCTTTGCGTCTATTGTCTAGAATAGATCATGGGTGCTCAACCTGACTCCCAAAGACTGAGGCATGATGGGACTTGTAGTTCCACAACAGCTGGAGGACCACAGATTGAGCACCCATGGTCTAGATAGAGCTTGTCTTCAGATGAAGTCAAAGCCTTAATACTCCACTTGAGCGTTAACTAGCAAACACACGGCAATGACAAACACATAAATTAGTGTGACCTCAAAGAAACCCGTGGAGTGCCGCTCCAAGCGCCAACATGTAGAAATCTGGTGGCTCCCTTGCTTGTGTATGCTGGCATCCAGTAAGAGCTTGCCCAGACACTATAACTGCCTATGTAATAGGTGAACAACTGCATGCAAACAGTCAACCCAATCCTAGTCTGAAAAGTCGGCTTTAGGCTGCCTCCTCCCAGGCCATGCTCCATTAATGCGTTTCACCCACGCACTGGCTCAATCTTCAATTAAAAGGTTTGTTACCCTAAAAAAAAAAAAAAAAAAAGCACGGTATACAGCACAGTGCTCGTGCTGTGTCATTTAGCCCCCTGTATCGCCTGAAATACCTGGCTGATCCTGCCTTGTTCTGCCCCCCCCCCCTTGTAAACTGGCCATGATTATCATGGCTGCTGAGCCCTGACACCGTGGTCAGTTTACGTGCCTCTTTCATTGGCAGCTCTCCTCTGTCCTCTCTCCCCCCTCCCTCCCTGCCTGCCAGCTCTGTGTCAGTGCCGCCCCCTCTCCTCCTGCTGCTGAAGTTACATTTAAAATTTCACACTATCCTCTGTGTTTAATAATGCTAGGTGCCCCAGTGTCTGTGCCTTATAAAAATAAGCTGTTCCATACCTGATTTCAGAGCGCCGCTCAGCACTCACGTGACCGGCTGCCTCTCTCCTCCTCTCCTTCTCCCCTCCCGACTGATGTCAGCGGGGGATTCTTGGCCCTGCCCGCTGCAGCTGTCATGTCAAGAGAGGAGAGAGGCGGCCGGTCACGTGAGTGCCAGCAGCGCTCTGAAATCAGTTAGAGAACAGCATTTTTTTTACAAAGCACACTCACTGGGGCACCTAGCATTATTAAACAGAGAGGATGGTATGAACTGAAGTCTGTGGGAGAGTGAAACACGTTGGGGCAACTGGGAGGAAACAGGCTAAAGCCGATCTTTCACATTAGGAATGGGCTGACTGTTGGCATGCAGCTGTCCACTTCTTACATAGGCAAACACATAAATTAATTATATACAAGACCATTTTATAGTCCATGTAAGTAGCTTGATCCCACTTTATTCCACTGATCTTACAGCAAGATGGGTGCAGGCTCGGCCTGAGATTAGCTAATTTGAATCCCTCAGCTTTAGAAGATACGTTATTTGGAGATACAAACAGCAGTGCCCATGGAGATTATGGAAAATTTTACCTTCATTTCCTGTCCTGCTAACAACATTTTTTCAAGACATGGAAGTGAGAAGAACTCTCCATAGCAACAAAGATGGAACTAAATATGTTTTTCTTTAGTAGAAAAGGGGACAGCTAGAATCCCCTGTCAGATGTGTATTTCTCCTTCCCTGTTGCAGATTTTCCTCTTATTTACTGTCTGGTGAAAGCATTGTCAGTAGGACAGGAAATAAGAGAACAATTTCTTTACTAGAGCCCGAGATTGCAGTAAAAACCAGGCAGGGGTTATAGTCATTCTCAACTCTATCTAAGACTATAAAAAGCTTTTGGCTTGACACACACTTTAACTCAGCTCTCTACAGACTAATAATTGCTACTAGCGATATTTAATTTGGCAACAGCATTATTTTTTTTATCTAGCAGTGGATTCTTAGCTTTAGGCTAGGCATAGGCAGGCAGAAACCACACTAAGAATTACATCCGGTATATTAGGTAGAGTCTCTTAGTAGACAGCCTAGTGTTCCAAGCTTGCATGAGACCTTGGCCTCATGAAGGAGGAGACATCAGGTATCAGTCAATGATAACTATGGCATAATGCTGTTTCTTTTTAATCACTTGCTGTACAGCCGTCATATGTAAACGGTCAAATGGCTCACTCCTGGGGGCAAGAGGGTGTTTTAAAACTTACACCTGCTAACCACTTGTGTGAGCCCTCTAGTGAATGCAGTGGCGCGCCCTGTGATCGCTGTGTCCAAGACCAAGTACCACATGCTCTGTACCATGTAATTACTTAGTCAGTACAGTGTCACCATACCAGTGCAGTCAGCCACAGTATCCCTGATCTTTGCCACACCAGTACAATGTCACCATACAGGTGCTGTCCGCCAGTGTTCCTGATTGCCACCGCACCAATACAGTGTTACCATACCAGTGCAGCCAGCTACAGTGCGCCACAACAGTAACACTGTTGCCAAACCAATGCAACCAGCAACAGTGTTCCTGATCGCTGCCACACCAGACCACTGCAGCCAGCAACAGTGTTCATGATCACTACCACATCAGGGCCAGTGTCACCGGACCAGTTTAGGCAGCAACAGTGTTCCTGATCACAACCACACCAGTGCCAGGCCAGTGCAGTCAGCAACATTGTTCCTGATCAATGCCACACCAGTGCAGTGTTGTCTCTGCACGTGGTTTGCTGACCATGTCTCTGCCTACCCCCTAATCTTAACCATCTGGGCATTCTACTGACTATGTACCTGCAAGTCATCAGTCAAAGCTGTCCCCTGCAAACAACTGCACTCCTGGAAAAATGTGAACACTTTTTTTTTTTTTACCCTTTGTTCAGCCTCTGAGCTTCGTGGTCAGTGAACATGGCATTGTTAGAGGCAGCTACAACATACCAATAGGCTAGGCTTGCTTGGAATATAGACGCATGGACAGCTATAGCTGACGCTACACTAAGTTATAGTCCCTAACCACTCATACAGTGGTGAGCTTTACAGTACAATGTTTTTAATACAATGTTGGTTGATTTTTATGATACACAATATACCATGTCCAGTTGATAATCAGTCCCAAAAATGTTCACCCATGTGGTATCTCCATACTTGGGAGTAGCAGAATGTGTTCTGAGGTGAACTTCTATGTCTATGCTATGTGTGAGAAATATTAAAAAAAAATGTGATCTTCAAAAGATTCACCATGCCTTCATTAAATACATTGGGGGGTCTACTTTGCAAAATATGGTCATTTTGTGGCCATTTCTCATGTCCTGGCACTTCGGGGCCTCAAAAAGTGTGATCAGAGAGTCAGAAAATCAGATGCATTATTTATGCCCCTTGAAAGCCTGAAGGTGCTCCCTGGATTTTGGGCCCCTCTATGTGCCCAGCAGCAAAAAAGTCTCACACATATGGTATCCCCATATTCAGGAGGGTTACAAGAATGTGTTTTGGGATGTATTTGTAAGTATGCTCATGCTGCGTGTGATCTTACTTTCTTAATTTTCCAAAAAATATTGGCAAAAAAGTACAACTTCAAAGACCACCCCATGTTTCTTACTAATAACTGTGGAAGGTCTAGCTTTGAAAAATAGGTCAGAACATCAGGGTTTGATAAAGGTCAGATATATGTACAGTATGTACCATATTTTGTAGACTATATAACTTTCACACAGCATAACTAATATAGTATACAGTTACTTTTTTTAACCAAAGAAATGTAGCAGAATACATTTTTGTCTAAATTTATGAAGAAAGATTATTAATTTGCAAAGTTTGAGGGCCAGTTCACAGCACAATTTCTGCATTCCGGATGCACGTCTGCGCAAATTAATTGGGTACAGTGTTATATGACTGAGTAATTGTCTGTCAAAATATCAGTGCTAAAAAATGGACTGGACAGGAAAAGGTGTTTAACATGCTGGTCTTCAAATGGTTAAACTGGCTTCCAATGCTAGAGGTTGACAGGTCTTCTGGAAGAGGAGGAAAGGTCATGATACTCTTACTTTAGTGCAGTTTCTTACATATATAAAACACAAATATGAAAAAGACTTAGGCCATGAATAGTGTGATCACACCCAGATCAGACAGCCTGTAAAGTAACATGTAATGTTTGGGTAAAAATTGAGGTGTTTAGAGGTAGCCTTAGAAAGAAATAATGAGCACTTCCAATGATGGAAACACTCATTACCACACATACAAGATGTTTTAACTTCTTACAAAAACTCTGTAAGGCTGGATTCACACCTATGCAGTTTTAGTGCTTTTTGCATTTTGCAGATTTGCACTAGAGTCCATTTAACATTGTTTCATATGGAACACGATCTGTAGTCCAAATCTGCAAAATGCAAAAAGCACAAAAAATGCATAGGTGTGAATCCAGCCTAAGAGCTGGCTGATCTATCCCTTTTCTCAGAGGGGAAAAAAGTGTTAACTTTGCATGCACTGCTTCAAGCTAATCTGATACCTGCTAATTTTGAGGAAAACAGTAGCTGCTGGTCAGTAAAATCCACCAGGGCTAATCGATTATTTACTCACACAGGACATTAGTTGCAAACAATGCCATATGCATTTGCACACAACTCTCAAACATGTACACTTGTGTTTTATTTCAAATGCCGCTTTATGCACTGGCATATCTCCTTAAACTGAGTCTGCCTTGACAGGATGGTCACCTGCTGACTCAACACTATCCACAGGCAGCTTAACTCTTCAATAAGACACAGACATTTAAATCAAATGCAGTTTTACTTCAGATAATTGCAGTACATATTATATTTTTCAGTCTTTTTTTCAGTAGCCTCACAACTGTCATCCCCATTGCAATATTGAAGTACAGTGCCTTGAAAAAGTATTCATACCCATTGAAATTGTCCACATTTTGTCATGTTTTTTGGGATTTTATGTGATAGACCAATATAAAGTGGCACATAATTGTGAAGTGGAAGGAAAATGATAAATGGTTTTCAAAACGTTTTTCAAATAAATATGTGAAAAGTGTGGCATGCATTTGTATTCAGCCCCCCTGAGTCAATACTTTGTAGAACCACCTTTCGCTGTAATTACAGCTGCAAATCTTTTTGGGGGATGTCTCTACCAGCTTTGCACATCTAGAGAGTGACATTTTTGCCCATTCTTCTTTGCAAAATAACTCAAGCTCTGTCATATTGGATGGAGAGCGGCTGTGAACAGCAATTTTCAAGTCTTGCCACAGATTCTTAATTGGATTTAGGTCTGAACTTTGGGCCATTCTAACACATGAATATGCGTTGATCTAAACCATTCCACTGTAGCTCTGGCTGTATGTTTAGGGTCGTTGTCCTGCTGGAAGGTGAACCTTCGCCCCAGTCTCAAGTCCTTTGCAGACTCTAACAGGCTTTCTTCTAAGATTGCCCTGTATTTGGCTCCATCTATCTTCCCATCAACTCTGATCAGCTTCCCTGTCCCTGCTGAAGAAAAACATCCCCACAACATGATGCTGCCACCACCATGTTTCACAGTGGGGATGGTGTATTCAGGGTGATGTGCAGTGTTAGTTTTCCACCACACACAGCGTTTTAAATTTTAGGCCAAAAAGTTCAATTTTGGTCTCATCTGACCAGAGCACCTTCTTCCACATGTTTGCTGCATCCCCCACGTGGCTTTTTGCAAACTGCAAATGGGATTTCTTATGGCTTTCTTTCAACAATGGATTTCTTCCTGCCACTCTTCCATAAAGGCCAGATTTGTGACGTGCATGACTAATAGTTGTCCTGTGGACAGATTCTCCCACCTGAGCTGTGGATCTCTGCAGCTCCTTCAGAGTTACCATGGGCCTCTTTGCTGCTTCTCTGATTAATGCTCTGATTGCCCAGCCTGTCAGTTTAGGTGGACAGCCATGTCTTGTTAGGTTTGCAGTTGTGCCATACTCTTCCCATTTTTGGATGATGGATTGAGCAGTGCTCTGTGAGATGTTCAAATCTTGGGATATTTTTATTATAACCTAACCCTGCTTTAAACTTCTCCACAACTTTATCCCTGACCTGTATGGTGTGGTCCTTGGCCTTCAGGATGCTATTTGTTCACTAAGGTTCTTTAACAAACCTCTGAGGGCTTCACAGAACAGCTGTATTTATACTGAGATTAAATTACACACAGGTGGACTCTATTTACTAAATAGGTGACTTCTGAAAGCAGTTGGTTCCACTAGATTTTAGTTAGGGGTATCAGAGTAAAGGGGGTTGAATACAAATGCACGCCACACTTTTCACATATTTATTTGTAACACATTTTGAAAACCATTTATCCTTTTCCTTCCACAATTATGTGCCACCTTGTGTTGGTCTATCACAGTGATGGCGAACCTTGGCACTCCAGATGTTTTTGAACTACATTTCCCATGATGCTCTTTCACTCTGCAGTGTAGTTGAGCATCATGGGAAATGTAGTTCCAAAACGTCTGGAGTGCCAAGGTTCGCCATCACGAGTCTATCACATAAAATCCCAATAAAATACATTTACGTTTTTGGTTATAACATGACAAAATGTGGAAAATTTAAACGGGTATGAATACTTTTTCAAGATACTGTACATGGATATGTGCAGACTTGCATCTTTTGTCGTAGCTTGTAATCTCTAGGCCAGACACTCTTGGACTCCATAAGACAGCATCTTTGGGAATACCTCTGAGGAGATGATTTCTCGCTTGTTTTCTTCCCCTAGTTCCAAAGGCCTGGGGAGGGAGCCAGATCCTTTACCACCCTCATAGGGAAGAAGTCCACGAGTGAAGAGATAAAATATGGCGTGTCCCAAATATCTAAAGTGGAACTAAACCCCCCTATCCTTTAATGCGGAGGCATTTTAAACAAAATTCTACTAGTGTATGGCCAGCTTTCAGAGGATGGGCAGCACAAGTGGCTTAGTACTTATGCCTTGCACATTTCTACCTTGCGAATCTTGGTCAGCATACTATCTGCATGGAGTTTGAATGTTCTCCCTGAATTTGTGTGGGTTTCCTCCGGATATTCCAGTTTCTTCCTACACTTAAAAAACATGCTGTCAGGTTAACTGGCTCCTGTCTAATTTGGCACTAGTATGCGTGTACCTGGCCTGAGTTCTCACATTCTGCATACTGGTCCTAAATCTAAGCAATTGGGAGGGTTGAGGAAAGACCTGGTGGTGTAGTAACCCATACATATTAATACACAGCCTCGGAGTGAGTATCCATCATAACGCTCGCAATGGCAGGCACTCATTAGTCAGTGTGACCATATGACCGAGCTGACCAATTATAATGAATACTCACTCTGGGGTGTATGGACCGCCACACTTGCAGCATGGGGCAACATGGCTGCTATGTACAGGGGGGGCAGTCCCCCTGTCAGAACAAAATAGCTCAGCGAGGAGACCGCTGTACTAACATTGTATAGTTAGTACAGAGAGCTCATTGTGAGCTTCTAGGTTAGGTTGAACAAAAAAAAAAAAGCTGCCTGTGTGTACAAGGCATTAGGTCATTCCTCAGTATCGGGAATGAGCTCAGGTATGTTATGATCCTCGTCTGAACCCACCTGAGCTTTTCCGCTAGGAAGCTGTCACTGTACAAAGCCAATCATAAGTGGCCAAGGTGTTCCCTGCCACGCAGCTGCACGTACATATAAACGCCCATGGTATACACATGACTGTGGGGAGGGGAATTTTTTGGCCACTTATGATTGGCAGTGTGCAGAGACAGCTTCCTGGTGGGATAGCTTAGGAGAGTTCAGACTAGGATCCAAACATACCTGAGCCCATCCCTACTCAGACCTTGGAGATAGAGGAATAGTCTGTAGGAGCCTGAACATCGCAACCAATGATGAAATCAATATATAAGAGTGCAGCGCTGCACACTTATATATTGATTTTTGTGCACATGCATATGGGGATGTGATCGCTGCTAGCAGCTGGTTGTTTGAATACTTTTCACACACACACACACTGTGTTTCTAGCACATATATAATTTGTTTTGTTTTTTGGGTAGCTCGCAAGACTCCAACACATATATAATCATTGATGGAATGCTTTGCAGGCCTAAGTGCAAAAGAATGAGGGTCTATTCCCACCAGCCGCTACGTTACAATGCAGCAACTGGAGTGTGGTACAATGCAGTGGGATCACGCCGATTGCGGCACTCCGCACTGTTCATTTTTTTTCCACTTAAACCAACTTTATTAAAATGTCACATAACATCATTTCATTTAAGCAGAACTTCCCCCTAAAAGGGAAGTTCTGCTTTATGTCCTCCCACCCTCTTCTAACAATTTTTCCCTTTTTTGGGGAAGTGGGGGGAATGGGTACCTACCTTTTGGAAGGTACCTGCTCCCACTTCCACACAGATAGCATAGGTGTCACTGTGGCTGAATTTCCATGCTGTAGATTTTCAGAGCTCTTGCTGTAGACTCACCACTGCAACTTTGCTCTTGCTAGAGACTTTCCACGCAAATTTGCCTACAAATTGGAAAAGTGTCAACTAGAACTTGTGCTTCAAGTGTTCTGCAAGTGTACAACTTGCCAGTGAAAATGTGAAGCAAGTTAACAGACTTACAATTCAACACTTCCACAAATTTAAGCCAAGTTATCCTTGCTATCCAGGACTGTCAGATCACCTAGGCGTATCCACCAGATGTTTGGGCCCCCTCTTCTGGGACACATCACTGGTCCCAGGGGCTGCGGGACCATTCACAATGTGCAGCGTGGACTGTGCATGTGCAGTAAAGCAAGGAGTAACAGCTGGCTTCCCTCAGTAAACATACTGACCCAAGGGACCTGAATACCGATGAAGAACTGGTCCAGGTGAGTATAGCGCTGGATCCTTGGACAGATAAGTGTCCTTTTATGGCCAATATTTGTAGCTGCTATTATTTATTTATTTTATTTTTAAAAAATAGGACCTCTTTAAAGAGGTAGTAAACTGCATCCCAAAACAAAAAAAAAAATTAATGTCCGGGCAGTTTAAGTCATAATGTGCTAGAATGCATTGCATACTAGCACATTATGACAGACTTACCTGAAAATGAAGCCCTCCAGTGGCGCACTATCACTGCTGAAGGTGCTTCCATCTTCTTTCTGGGTTCGCGGGCTTCGACTAACTGATTGGCTGAGCCGGTGATGATGTTACTCTTGAGCATGCACACGGGAGTCGCTGTTTACGGCACGGTTCTGAAGGAATGGCACAGCTATACCGTTCCTTCAGAGCACGTGCCCCGTTGACGTCACCGGCTGCATCTAAAGTATATATACTAAACAGTGCATGTTTAGGAGATATTTACAGTACCTATAGGCAAGTCTAAAATGAGGCTTACCTATAGGTAAAAACCATACATGGGAGTTTACTCCCACTTTGAAGGATAAGTTCACCTTTCGTAACATGTTACGTCCATATTCAGGATGTAACATGTTACGAATGGACCACCCCCTGCGGTGACAGCTAGCGGGGGTTCCTCTCCCTTCCCGTTAGCTATCACAATTTTTTTTTAAATGTGGCCGAGCGGGGCTTTGCCTTCCCGGCCACGTCACGGGGCTCTCTGGGCATGGAAAACTGCAAGGTCTGGCAGCCTGTGGAGCACCATGGTAGTTCATTCATGCTTCCTGTCAGACTGTATTTGCTTACCCGTACGGGATGTACGAGCAAGCAGATACATTGGCAGATCTGCTGGAGACATGCATGGCACCAGTGATCTGCTGATTGCTGGTGCAACACTTTACAGGTTCCAAAAAAAAAAAAAATGCACACTTTTTTACACTTTTTTTTTTACACTTTTTTACACTTTGCAAAAAAAGTATCTTTTTTTGCAAAAAGTGAACTTATCCTTTGATGTGATATGATGTCGTCCCACTCACGCTGGGCTTGCTTGCCCTCGGAGGCACGTGGCATGGCGATCGGTGGTGCGCTCTGTCCTTGGGACAGGGTGCATCACTGATCCCGGTAAAAGGGCTTTTTACCCATGTGATCGGCTGTGTCCAATGACAGCTGATCACATGTAAACAAGGAAATGCCGGTTATCAGCATTCCTCTGCTCACACTGGCAGTGTGTGAGGAGAGGAGAGCCGATAAGCGGGGAGATCTGCACAGATAAACAGGGTACTGATTATCAGTGCAGCCCCAACAATGCCCAGCAATGATGCCTTTCAGTGCCACCAATCAGTGCCCACAAGTGCTGCCTATTAGTGCAGATCAGTGCCACCTATTAGTGCTGCATATCAGTGCCGCCTCATCAGTGCTGCCTATCAAAAAAATTACTAATTCACAAAATTTTATACCAGAAACTAAAAAAAAATAAAAAAATAAAAAACCCAGTGGTGATTAAATATACCACCAAAAGAAAGCTCTATCTTTCTCCAAAAAAAATTATAAACATTTCATATGGGTACAGTTTTGCATGACTGTGCCATTGTCATTCAAAGTGTGAGAGCGCTGAAAGCTGAAAATTGGCCTGCGCAGAAAGGGGGTAAAAGTGCCCAGTAGGCAAGTGGTTAAGTTTTATTTGCCGCCATGCTATGCAAGGCAATGGGTTGAAGTTAAAAAAAGTCCTTTTTCAGTGCACACCAATGGGGCACATAGGAGACGGGGCATTTTGCCTTGCAGTGGTACTTTGCTGGAATAGCTGTCCAAAGCTACCCCACTGCACCTGGTGTGAATGGGCCCTAATAACAGTGGCGTTGCTATGAGGGTGCAGCCCACACCCGTCTGACACCAGGCTCGCCTCAGACTGGCGACGCATTGAGAGGGGTGCCGTGCCGCGGCTCCCTCCTTTCCTTTCCGAGTTCTCCTCTGCTCCACGAGTCGGGGGAGGAGGTAGCGAGGCAGAGACAGGGTGCCCTGGTCTGACTCCGACTGTCCATCACACCACCATACGCCGCGGCTGCAATCACATCTGTGTCCCCGCCGGCTGCACTCACTGCAGACCGGACAATAGCCGCCTCCTCCTCAGCTCTGACATTTCAAGTACACAGGCCGGGGGGAAGAGCTGAGGAGGAGGGGGGACACACAGCACACACCCTGAGGTCTGTAATAACAGGAGAATTGCAGAAGGGTGGGGGGGTGATGACATGGTGATTGGGGGGATATTGGCAGGTAACAATTATGCTGTCAGGAATGGTTTTGGGGAGGGGGGAGTTAGAGGATAGGTGCTAGGGGGTGCTTTGTTTTGGGTTAGACAGGACTTGTACAAGAAGTAGAAGGAGCAGATTTGAAGTTTGACCCCCCCAGCACAATTCCTCTCCCCTCCCAAAGTGCCCCCTAGCACATATCCTTTAACCCCCCCAAAGATTCTTTCCCAGCTCCATCCAACCCCCTGATCCCATACTGGCTCCATCCACCCCCCAATCCCATCCCTGCTCCATCCAGCCACCATGATCCTATTCCTGCTCCATCCAGCCCCCCTCCCCTGATCCTATCCTGGCTTTATCCACCTCCCCCCGATCCCATCCCAGCTCCATCCATTCCACCCATCCCGGCCCCATCCATCCCCAGATCCCATCCCAGCTTCATCCATCCCCCCAATCCCAGAAATCCCAACCTTTAAAAACTAATTTCAGGGAGGTGACGCTTTGCAGCGGCGCCGACCACCCCCCCAATGAAATGCAGTCTTACCAGTGCCAATTAAATGCAGCCTATCAGTGTCCATCCGTGCCACCTCATCAGTGCAGCCCATCAGTGACCATCAGTGTCCATTCGTGCCACCTCATTAGTACCTACCAGTGCAGCCTATCAGTGTCAGTGTCCTTCAGTGCCACCTCATCAGTTCCCACCAGTGCAGCCTTTCAGTGTCCATCAGTGCCACCTCATCAGTGCCCACCAGTGCAGCCCATCAATGTCCATCAGTACAGCCTATCAGTGACCATCAGTGTCCATTAGTGCCACCTCATCAGTGCCTACCAGTGAAGCCCATCAGTGTCAGTGTTCATGAGTGCCACCTCATCAGTTCAGCCTATCAGTGCCACCTCAACAGCGTCCATCAGTGCAGCCTATCAGTGTCCATCAGTGCCACCTCAGTTCCCACCACTGCAGCCTAACAGTGTCCATCAGTGCCTACCGATGCAGCCCACCAGTGCAGCCTATCAGTGTCCATGAGTGCCACCTCATCAGTGTCCATCAGTGCACACCAGTGCAGCCCATCAGTGCCACCTATCAGTGTCCACCAGTGGAGTGCTCCCCGGCTCCGTCCCACCCCTGGCCACAGACAAAAGACAGAGCAACCGAACTCTAGTCAGCCACTTGGGCTGCTCTGTGGCCAGGGGAGGGGGCAGGACAGAGCCGGGAGCCCGCAGCCAAATGTGGGAGACCTGGGATGTCTGCATTCCCATCCTGGCTCTATCCATCCCCTAATCCTATCCTGGCTCCATCCATCCCCGATCCCATTCTGGCTCCATCCATCCCCTCGATCTCACCCTGGCTCCATCCATCCCCCAATCCCATCCTGGCTCTATCCATTCCCTAATCCCATCCTGGCTCCATCCATCCTCCGATCCCATTCCGGCTCCATCCATCCCCTCAATCTCACCCTGGCTCCATCCACCCCGGCTCTATCCATCCCCTGATCCCATCCTGGCTCCATCCATCCCCCAATCCCATTCCGGCTCCATCCATTACCTGATTTCATTCCGGCTCCATCCATCCCCCGAACCCATCCCCCAATTTAATTCCGGCTCCATCCATCCCCTGATCCCATTCCGGCTCCATCCATCCCCCGATCCCATTCCGGCTCCATCCATCCCCTCGATCTCACCCTGGCACCATCCATTCCCCCAATCCCATCCCGGCTCTATCCATCCCCTAATCCCATCCTGGCTCCATCCATCCCCTCGATCTCATCCTGGCTCCATCCATCCCCCGATCCCATTCCAGCTCCAGCCATCACCCCGATCCCATTCTGGCTCCATCCATCCCCTCGAATCTCATCCTGGCTCCATCCATCCCCTCGATCTCAACCTGGCTCCATCCATCCCCTCGATCTCAACCTGACTCCATCTATCCCCCCGATCCCATCCCGGCTCTATCCATCCCCTAATCCCATCTTGGCTCCAGCCATCACCCCGATCCCATTCCGGCTCCATCCATCCCCTCGATCTCATCCTGGTTCCATCCATCCCCTCGATCTCATCCTGGCTCCATCCATCCCTTCGATCTCATCCTGACTCCATCCATCCCCCCCGATCCCATCCATCCCCTAATCCCATCTTGGCTCCAGCCATCACCCGGATCCCATCCCCTCGATCTCATCCTGGCTCCATCTATCCCCTCGATCTCATCCTGGCTCAATCTATCCCCTCAATCTCATCCTGGCTCCATCCATCCCCTCAATCTCATCCTGACTCCATCCATCCCCCGATCCAATCCTGGCTCTATCCATCCCTTAATCCCATCTTGGCTCCAGCCATCATCCCGATCCCATTCCGGCTCCATCCATCCCCTCGATCTCATCCTGACTCCATCCATCCCCCGATCCCATCCCGGCTCTATCCATCCCCTAATCCCATCTTGGCTCCAGCCATCACCCCGATCCCATTCCGGCTCTATCCATCCCCTGATCCCATCCTGGCTCCATCCATCCCCCAATCCCATTCCGGCTCCATCCATTACCTGATTTCATTCCGGCTCCATCCATCCCCCGAACCCATCCCCCAATTTAATTCCGGCTCCATCCATCCCCCGATCCCATTCCGGCTCCATCCATCCCCTCAATCTCACCCTGGCACCATCCATTCCCCCAATCCCATCCCGGCTCTATCCATCCCCTAATCCCATCCTGGCTCCATCCATCCCCTCGATCTCATCCTGGCTACATCCATCCCCCGATCCCATTCCGGCTCCAGCCATCACCCCGATCCCATTCTGGCTCCATCCATCCCCTCGAATCTCATCCTGGCTCCATCCATCCCCTCGAATCTCATCCTGGCTCCATCCATCCCCTCGAATCTCATCCTGGCTCCATCCATCCCCTCAATCTCAACCTGGCTCCATCCATCCCCTCGATCTCAACCTGACTCCATCTATCCCCCCGATCCCATCCCGGCTCTATCCATCCCCTAATCCCATCTTGGCTCCAGCCATCACCCCGATCCCATTCCGGCTCCATCCATCCCCTCGATCTCATCCTGGTTCCATCCATCCCCTCGATCTCATCCTGGCTCCATCCATCCCTTCGATCTCAACCTGACTCCATCCATCCCCCCGATCCCATCCATCCCCTAATCCCATCTTGGCTCCAGCCATCACCCCGATCCCATCCCCTCTATCTCATCCTGGCTCCATCTATCCCCTCGATCTCATCCTGGCTCAATCTATCCCCTCAATCTCATCCTGGCTCCATCCATCCCCTCAATCTCATCCTGACTCCATCCATCCCCCCGATCCAATCCTGGCTCTATCCATCCCCTAATCCCATCTTGGCTCCAGCCATCATCCCGATCCCATTCCGGCTCCATCCATCCCCTCGATCTCATCCTGACTCCATCCATCCCCCCGATCCCATCCCGGCTCTATCCATCCCCTAATCCCATCTTGGCTCCAGCCATCACCCCGATCCCATTCCCGCTCCATCCATCCCCTCGATCTCATCCTGACTCCATCCATCCCCCCGATCCCATCCCGGCTCTATCCACCCCCTAATCCCATCTTGGCTCCAGCCATCACCCCGATCCCATTCTGGCTCCATCCATCCCCTCGATCTCATCCTGGCTCCATCCATCCCCTCGATCTCAACCTGGCTCCATCCATCCCCTCGATCTCATCCTGACTCCATCCATCCCCCCGATCCCATCCATCCCCTAATCCCATCTTGGCTCCAGCCATCACCCCGATCCCATCCCCTCGATCTCATCCTGACTCCATCTATCCCCTCAATCTCATCCTGGCTCCATCTATCCCCTCAATCTCATCCTGGCTCCATCCATCCCCTCGATCTCATCCTGACTCCATCTATCCCCTCAATCTCATCCTGACTCCATCTATCCCCTCAATCTCATCCTGACTCCATCCATCCCCCCGATCCAATCCCAGCTCTATCCATCCCCTAATCCCATCTTGGCTCCAGCCATCACCCCGATCCCATTCCGGCTCCATCCATCCCCTCAATCTCATCCTGACTCCATCCATTCCCCCTGATCCCATCCCGGCTCTATCCATCCCCTAATCCCATCTTGGCTCCGATCTCATCCTGTCTCTATCCACCCCCCTGATCCCATCCCAGCCATCTCCCCATCCCGGTGTTCTGCCGAGAAAGTTCCGCTCGGCTGATAAGTTCCCCCCTCTACTGCGCAGGCGCTGCGCCTGCGCAGTGGGATCCAGCGGAAATAGCCGAAGTGGAATAGCTGAAAATCAGCTGTACACGGCGGCTGAAAGAGGGCCCCTCGCGGGCTCGCTTCGCTCGCCACGCTTCGGGCACGGCCTCGCTTCGCTCGGCTCTTTTAGATTCCCCCTCTAGGTCCACTTGGATGGTGGGGAAGGAACCTGGACCCAGGGCGCAGGTACCGTGAACAGCTGATTGTCGATCTTGAGCTTCGGCTATCTCCGGCGGCTGTCAGGAGTTCGTACTGCGCAGGCGCTGCGCCTGCGCAGTACAGGGGGGGAACTTATCCGCCGAGGGAACTTATTCGGCAAGACACCGGCTCCATCCACCCCCCCAATCCCAACCCAGCTCCATCCATTGTGGCAGGTTAAGGGGGGGGAGCCGCACCAACGCACTAGCCTGTTCTGGGGGGGGGGGGTGACACCATGTTTTACCGCCCCAAGTGACACCAACCTGAGTGACGCCAGTGCCTGATAACACACTTTTTTTTATCAATGTGGGGGTATTTGTTCATGTTTTACAAAAGTGTCTGCATTTCCCATAGACTTGAATAGTTTGGTGTATTAATGACACCGAGTTGTGAAGTAGCCTGGTCTTTGTACGTGTCCCTTGGCCTCCAGCAAACAATGCTCCCTCTCCTCTCCTGTGCTCTCGTCTCCCTCCCCGGCTGGCTGTGTGCTCGTCTCCCCGGTCTGTCCCTTCCCCTGGGCTCTCCGGGGCCCCGCCTATCACTGCACGGCCCAGCTTCTCCTTATATGGCCGAGCCGTGACGGCAGCAGTGTGGAGGCTGGTTCTAGGGAAGGGAAGCCCACCTTGCATTGTTACTATCCCCTGCCTGGAATGTGATGTCTGAGCCCTGCACTGCAGGGAAGAGAAGGGGGGAAGAGCAGCTCAGGAAACCGAGCCGCCGCCACTGCCGCCACCTCCTCCGGGGACTTTCTTCCTTTCCTGTGCCATTGTACACCAGGTAAGTACAGGTCCGGGGTGCTCGGGTGTATAAGTCAGTGGTGTCATGTCCTGTGAGGAGACTTTCAGCTGGTGACCCCCTGGGGAGTGCTCAGGCACGCTGTGCTGGTGTCCAGTCTAGAACACGAGCCCATTGGCTGCTAGTTTGCTGTGTCTCCCATTATGTGGAGGAATGTGCTGCCTCCTGTACTCTTCTATGGACTGCAGTCACCTCCTCTGCAGTCAGGAGATCAGGTGGGCTGCTAACAGCTTTGCCTCACTTCTCTGTGCCACCTCATTCTACATGGACGAATCCAAGGCATTTCATTCTTAATTTCTAAATCATTAACTCTTAACCCCCCCCCCCCCCCCCCACACATACAAAATAAGTCACCTCTGAAGCCTACGAGGGGTTAACCGCCGCTCCAATAGGCCTGGCTGACATTAAAAGACGATTATGAATTCCTTATGCTGATTTTGGCAAGACTGCACACACGACGTTCTATGTGGGATTAGAAAATGACTTCCTTATTGCAAAGGATTTTTTTTTTTATTTATTATATTAATTAATTAATTTTTTTAATAGTTTATTTTTAAAGCGAGGTTACTTGGTGCCAGCGTTGTTGCGGTGTAGATAGCGTAATGGGGTTTAATAAAGACGGAGATGGTCCTTTTGGCTTGTTGGGTTCCGTTTGCCGCAGTCCTGTTCCTGTTAGGATTCGTACTCTCTGCTTGAGTCATCAATCTGCAACACATTTCACTGTTTAATGCCTGCGGGGCTTAAAGGGAAACCTGAAGGAAAAACTTCAAAATGGGGGGGGGGGGGTTGGGAGAAAGAAGGGGAACACTAAATTCTGCTTCTGGGGTAATCCATGACATGGCACACAAGGCCCGAAAAAAGAGTCCGCACGTTGCCTTGTTTCAATTACATTCAGATGGATTTCACATGCTTTTCCCAAAGCCCCCCTCTTCCCTTTTTTTTTTTTTTTTTTTTTTTTTTTTTCTTCCCTCTGTTCCTTTCCGCTTGCAATAGGAGCTTAGCCTAAATATTGGTGTGGGGCTACTGTGCGGAACCAGATGAGCTGATTAATTTTAGGAGGAAAAAAAAAATGCGGCAATAAAAATCAGCAAAACTGCATCAAGGTCATCTGCAGGCTTAAGCTTGCTGTGCAGTTCAGCAAAATTCCAATTACTAGTTTCATCTGATGGCTAGCCGCAGAGGAGCAGCGTCTTAGCTCAAGGAATGCAGTCATTGAATCCTACCGTTTTTGTCCGAATGTGGAATTGTAGCTGAAATCTTCTTTTTATATTTCTACATTTTTAGTCTGATTTCTGGATGTACGGAGGCAGGGTCTTTACTGATCGCATGTGGTCTGTTTTGGGGGGGGGGTTTGAAGCACCTTTATATTATTTGGCAGTTAATGTATGGTAGTAATTAACGCCATTTAGTTTATAGAGTGCACACCACAATAATAATGCAAATGATTGTATGTATCCTGTGATTATTCTAGTCTACTCTAAGTCCACCATTCTCAACTAGGGTTCCTCTGGAGCAGGGGTATTGAATTAAAAATTGGGGACTGTGCAAAAGAGTTTTGAATCCTTATGTTTACATTACGACTTGGATAGACGTTGTTCTATAAAAAAAAAAAAAAAATAGCACCCCACCCCCATGTATAAGGTGTGTCCAACACAGCGCCCCCTTATATAAGGTGTCTCCAAAACTGTGCTCTTTGCGCCAGGTGTCCCCCATCACAGAGTTCCACCTTTTCTATGCCAGGTACCCCCCCCCCATCACAGAGTTCCACCTTTTTTCTATGCCAGGTACCCCCCCCCCCCCATCAGAGTTCCACCTTTTCTATGCCAGGTACCCCCCCCATCACAGAGTTCCACCTTTTCTATGCCAGGTACCCCCCCCCCCATCAGAGTTCCACCTTTTCTATGCCAGGTACCCCCCCCCCCATCGCAGAGCTCCACCTTTTCCATGCCAGGTGTCCCGCCATCGCGGAGCTCCACCTTTTCAATGCCAGGTGTCCCGCCATCGCGGAGCTCCACCTTTTCCATGCCAGGTGTCCCACCATCGCAGAGTTCCACCTTTTCCATGCCAGGTGTCCCCATCACACTGCCCCTCTTTTTTTTTTTTTGTCAAGACAGGCAAAGGGCAACCAGGAGGCAAAGCAGGGCAGGCTGGACAGGGGAAGTGCCATTCTTCCTGTGATAGTGGGACAGGGCATGCACATGATAATGTGTGTGTTTGGGGTTGTGTTTTTGTTTTTTTGGATGCTAGCAGTCCTTGAAACCAGTGACTGCAGAGGGGAAAGGGAACCTGGACTGGTTGGCTGGTAGTCTGTATGGGACTGTCACTCTGTGCAAGTCTGGACCTCATTCAACCATTTCGTTATGCTGTTCTAGAGGTTTCTGATGGTCCCTGCATAGTCCTGGGTCCAGTGCCACTTTGCAGAGCTGGCAGCATGCCAACCGATGATCTATTTAGTTGTTTGTAAGGGGACATTCTTCCCACAGACCAACAATACATAGGGCATTCTTCCAACTGACCTCTGATGCTGTCATTTTAGTAGGGGTTCCCGTAAACCTTAATTATTTTATGGGATGTAAACAGTTGAGAGAGGCTGCACCAATTTTTTTGCCCCTCCTGTAGTTTTATAAATGTTGTATAAGGACTGCACCAGTTTTTAGTGTTTGAAAGAAATGAAAGCGCTTGATGTAGTGGTGTAGACATGCTAGTTTTACTTGCTTGAATATGAAATGTATATCTCTTTATCCACCACGCATTGGGTATCTCATTGTGGGTCCAAAATGTGTTAGAAACTGCACAGGTACTCTGACATGTCAGGTATATAGGCGGCAATGGATAACATCTTCCAATATTTCTCCTTTAGAATTAGGCTGACCAATATCGGCTCAATAACAAATGATCAGAGGCCCCTTATTCCCAAAGGAATATCTTCCTGTGAGTGATCCTTGTCCCTTCAAAGGTAAGGCAAGAATTGAGTCAGGTCTTGGCATTCCTGAGGGCTCGCTCAAGGATGGAGATATCTGCCAGTCACTGGCCACTATTCAGTGACCTGGAGTTTTTTTTTTATATCTGTGCCATGATTATACACCGAAGTAGGGCTTTGACTGGCAGTTGATCTGTGACGCTCTAGTTTTGATTAGAGTAAGGAAGGAGTAGAAGAACTCCTAATGGTTTTCACAGCCATCCTTGGCTTCATTAGAGAGATTTACACTCTCTCACTTCCTGTCCTGCTGAGAATGGCTTTACTGGACAGGAAGTGAGGGCAAGTCTACAACAGGGAGACAGAAAGAGAGGGGGGAGGGGGGATCTGACGGGGCTTTAGTCATTCCCTACACACACCCACCTATATAAAAGATGCAACCCCAATTCCACAACAGTAATAAGCTGGCAGGGGTTCTAATTTCCCTCTCTATCCAAGAAGGGGGGGGGGGGGGGAGTTTTAGCTGGAAATTCACTAAATGTCTGCATGCCTGGTCTGGTCAGTGACTCATTAAGTAGACCATGGAGCAGTAAAGAAAGGAAAAGTGGTGTTTCTTTTTAAATCGCAACTAAATTCCTTTTTTTTTTTTTTTTTTTTCCTGCACTTTAAAAAATAAAAGCAGTGGTGTGATTGGTTGTTCTGGTCAGCCTAAAGCTGAACTTCTTCAGGTATGATCATTACTGCATTATTACATCGGTCCAGCTTGGCACAATTCAGGTGTGCATATCTCATGCTTGATGGTCCAGCTCTCCACTGAAGAATCTGGAAATCGCTGTAGTAGTTGCTGCTACTACAGTGATAGCTGCAATGTTCTGGGTCCTGTGCTAAGTGGCTTCCCTTCTGCATAGCGACCACAGGGGGTGCTTGCTCACACTGCCACCATTCACAGAATGCCTTGATTTCTTTCAGTGGATATAAGGCACTCTGATTCAGAGAGGAGGGATGGTGATGTCACAAAAAGAAAGGTGAGAACATACTGCTGGGAAGAGGGGACTTAAGTGATCTTTTTTCTTTTGTCCTGTTTTGGTGAAGGAAAGGGTCATGTTAACTTTTTGTTTTGTTTTTTCTTGATGGCCACATTATGCCTTGGTCTGTAATGTTGTAGAGTAGTATACCAATGTCCATAACCAGCTGCCTAACAGCCAGGTTTGTATATCCGCCTAATGAGCCATCACCTTCACTTTCCTGTTTATCAGGTTTTCCTAATTGGTTCAGTTGCATGTTGTTGATTTGTAATAATGTTCTATTGTGATGCTTCCTTCCAAACCTGAACAAATGACAACAGCCAGATAGCCACTATGCCTAAAATTTAACAGGGAACATTTAGGACCCATTCACATTTGGGAATGGGAGCGAGACATGCGTTAGGGTACTCCAAGAATGTAAAATCACGCCTGGTTCAAGGCAAATATTTGGTCCCTACACTTCTTTGGCACAGCAAACGTACATAGGGAAGCCCTATGTGCAACATGTGGAAACGTGCCTGAATCACGCTTTTTGAAATTGCAAGCAAAACTAACTGGGAACAAGTTTTTAGCAATGATGAGATATAATATATATATATATTTATTTATTTATTTATTTATTTATTTATTTTTTTTTTTAACACCTTTTCTATTGCTGCTTCTTCTGGAATTCAAAGTATTGTGGCGCACCCAATGAATATCACATTAATCTTTCTACCTGTGCTTTAGTCTAGTGCAGGCGTTGGCAGCCTGAAACTCATGGGAGTCATGCCTCTGTGGCTTAGTCCTGCAATAGGACTTGTAGTTCTACAACAGCTGAAATGTCAAGGTTGCCTATACCTGGTCTATAGTAAAGTTGTTTATTCACACACTTAACCATTGAGTGCTAAATTCAGCCATGCATGTATATGATAAAAGCTAAAAATGTTGGCTGCATTGAACTCAAGCTTAATGTTTGGATCATGCAAAGGAAGCGGAAGTGTTTATTCAATGAATACATATGCTGGCAGATACTGTCTTAATATGATCAAGAATCTAGAGTTTAGCATCTACAGTCCAGGGTGTTCGCTGCTTAAATTCTTTTCTGATCAGTTACCCCAAAAAATGCAAATGCATTTTCTGTTGGCATTTGTTGATATTGGACATCAAAATCCTTTGAGATAATCAGTTTTCTTGCGAGCATCTTGGCATCACACCCTGCAACATCTGCTTAATATGAATGAAACCTAAACTTTAGCTCCTTTTCCATTGGGTAAATGCAGTGATGCCTAGCAGGCAGCTTTGGGTACAAGTGGCACTAGCACCTGATGTCTGTCCTCCCTATTCACCAACATGAGAAAATGTTAGCCTGTGTCATCTTAAGGCAATTGTCATGGAGTAATGGTGCTCTTATGAAAATTTTAGATTGCGTTTCTTTTATCCCATATCTCTGAAAAATTTGGGATTACAGTGATCTATTTATATCTTGCCCCCCCCCCCCCTCCCTTCATATTCAATAAAGAAAGGAAAGGATGAGGAACGTTGTGACCCAGTTATTAGATTCTGCCTAGATCCTTCTCCATCCTTACATACTTGTAACTACATGCCAGAATTTTTAGACCTCATGCACACTGCAACTCTTCCAAGCACCTTTTCTCCCAACAGGAGAAAGCCGTGTTTAAAATACTTCTGAAGCCTAATTTTTCAAACACGTTAAAAATTAATACTCAAACGCTATACGCGCCTAGAGCTGAAGTGTATTTTCACATGTTTAGGCACGCCGAGCATTTTTTTTTTTTAATTTTTGTGACAAATAAGCTCCCCTCCTGAACATGCTGGCCCTGAGGTTTTTTTTTTTTGGTTTTTTTGAATGGCGTGTGGATGGTTTTTGTTTGTGTCCCCACTGGGTAAATTTCCCCTGACTTCTATTTGTAACACGAAGATAAAAAAAAAAAAAATTGGCATCACTAGGAAAAGAAGAAAATACTGCAATGAAAGCTTATGCTTTCAATTCCAGTAATGCTAAATTGTGTATTTTGCAGGTGCCTTTTTCCCTATTACTATTTGGTGACATTTTACATCAGCACTCCTATCCCTTTTTAGATGTAATTGTCATACTGTCTGCACAAGTTGAGACACGTGATGTCATGCATTCTGTCTTGTGCATGTTCAGTATAACTATACTTTGAGAGCCCTCCAGACGTAAACTTTAAAAATGGCAGCATGGGAGTGCATGGCCTGGGCAGGTTGAGAACTGGTGGAAGTGAAGAAAGTCACAGGTTGTTTACAACAAACAAGACGCACACTTGTTTAGGTACACACGTTCATATTTTATTTGCAGTTTCTAGAGGTAGGGGGTCCTCTTTAATGTCCTTGTGATTTCTTGACATGAGGATGGGAAGTGAGGGGAAATCTCCCCAAAGTGGACATGGGCACCAATAAAAACCTGATGGATTTTATGCCTTCCTTGCTGCTCAAAACATTTAAAAACCTGGAAGCCGGTTGCTTTCTTTGCAGAGCTGCACCAAATTTTGCACTCTCCAGTTTTAGTAAATCAGCCCTACTGAATAAAGTGACAAGTGAGGTTTAATTCATTAGACAGGGGTCTCAAACTGGCAGCCCTCCAGCTTTTGCGAAACTACAAGTCCCATGAGGCATTGCAAGGCTGACAGTTACAAGCATGACTGGCAGAGGCATGATGGGACTTGTAGTTTCGCAACAGCTGGAGGGCTGCCAGTTTGAGACCCTTGCACTTGGACTTCCAATAAGCTATACATTTGTACATTATGTGCCAGTATTACTTGTACTGACATTGTGGTGTGGGGTATGCGGGTCCCTGTGGCTTTGGGTCCGTCAAACAGCTTTCCAAAGGAAACATACAAAAATTCTTCTGGGTATGCATGTGATGTACAAAATGATGCATACGTAAGGCATGCTGGTCAACATGTTGTCAACATCTGTGCTTGCCAGTCCATTCAAAGTTGGGAGGATTCATAACTATCTATGAAATCTGCTATTGATGACGCACATGATACAATTTCACTGTGCAACCGCCTATAGATTTTCCAACTATGCAGTACAAGGAACTACCTAATTGCATGTAAATGTTATGAATAGTTTAAGTAGGTCCTCTTACTACATAGTTGTTACCTTTTGATTTACATACCCTGGCAGGATTTATGACTTCTTGGCCATTTTTCAGAGCATACGAATGATAAAACAAACATTTTTTACTCATGGTTAGTGTTTGGCTGAATCCATTTATTATTAATCAACTGCGTTTTATTCTTTTTAAATCATAATGACAACAGACACTACCCAAATGACCCTGATCAAATATTTACATACGCTGGTGATTTTGGCCTGATAACATGCATACAAGTTGACACAAAAGGGTTTGAATGGCTATTTAAAGGTAACCATCCTCACCTGTGATCTGTTTGCTTGTAATTAGTGTGTGTGTGTGTGTAAAAGGTCAATGAGTTTATGGACTCCTGACAGACCCTTGCATCTCCTATTCAGTGCTTCACTTACGTTTCTGGATTCTGAGTCATGGGGAAAGCAAAAGAATTGTCAAAAGGATCTGCGGGAAAAGGTAGTTGAACTGTATAAAACAGGAAAGGGATATAAAAAGATCCAAGGAATTGAGAATGCCAATCAGCAGTGTTCAAACTCTAATCAAGAAGTGGAAAATGAGGGGTTCTGTTGAAACCAAACCACGGTCAGGTAGACCAACTAAAATTTCAGCCACAACTGCCAGGAAAATTGTTCGGGATGCAAAGAAAAAGCCACAAATAACTTCAGGTAAAATACAGGACTCTCTGAAAACATGTGGTGTGGCTGTTTCAAGATGCTTTTGAAGAAAGATGGGCTACATGGTCAAGTCGTCAGAAGAAGGCCATTACTACGCAAATGTCACAAAGTATCCCTCTTACAATACGCCAAACGGCACAGAGACAAGCCTCAAACCTTCTGGCACAAAGTCATTTGGAGTGATGAGACCAAAATTTAGCTTTTTGGCCACGACCATAAACTACATTTGGAGAGGAGTCAACAAGGCCTATGATGAAAGGTACGGAGGTGGATCGCTGATGTTTTGGGGATGTGTGAGCTACAAAGGCACAGGAAATTTGGTCAAAAATTGTTGGCAAGATGAATGCAGTATATTATCAAAAAAAATACTGGAGGAACATTTGCATTCATCAGCTAGGAATCTGCGCATGGGACATACTTGGACATTCCAACATGACAATGATTCAAAAACACAAGGCCAAGTCTACCTGTTATTGGCTTCTGCAGAATAAAGTGAAGGTTCTGGAGTGGCCATCTCAGTCTCCTGACCTCAATATCATGAGCCACTGTGGGGAGATCTCAAATGTGCAGTTCATGCAAGATAGCCCAAGAATTTACAGGAAGAGGAGATGGGCAGCTTTTCCATCTGAGAAGATAGAGGGCCTCATCCCCAAATACCACAAAAAAACTTCAAGCTGTCATTTTATGTTAAAGGGGGCAATGCACGGTATCAAGAACTGGGGTATGTAAACTTTTGATCAGGGTCATTTGGGTAGTTTCTGTTCCCATTATGATTTAAAGAGTAAACACAGTTTGATAATAAATGGCTTCAGACAAACCCTAACCATGAGTGAAAAATGATTCTGTGTCATTATTCATATTCTCTGAAAAATGGCCAAGAAATCATAAATTCTGCCAGGATATGTAAACTTATGAGCACAAGTGTGTGTGTGTGTGTGTGTGTGTGTGTGTGTGTGTGTGTGTGTGGTTTTGTTTTGTGTTTGTTTGTTTTTTTTTTTTTTTTTTATTTTTTTTTTTTTTTTTCCTAGCAGTTGCTTCATTGTGGGTTGGGAAATAGAGCATTGTTAAGCATTTAATTTAATATATGAATGTTCACATTAAGAACGTGCATGCAGTTTGTATATTCTTGTTAAACAAGTTCTCACAATGACAGGAAAGGTTAGTTTTTAAGAGCACAAACATAATTGCTGGTTTATTATTCATCAGACTTAAGGCGTGATTTGCCCTATATATTGACTGTAAACTCTAAGGGTGGAAAACAATCCTATTTTTAAATGTGATCCTGTACGTGTTGGGGTACACAGTACTACTGAATCGTGTGCCTAAATAGATGTGTGTTTATTTTTTTTTATCTTTATTTATTTTTTCGGATAACCGTCTCCCACTCTCAGGCCTGATCAAGCAGCGATCTGTCTGTGAGGCACACCTTCATATGCAGTCATGTGTGTTGGGGATTTTTCATTAAGGCTACATTCACACTTGTACGACTTCAAGGTTGCGCTGACTTTGGGGTGCAACTTGAATACGACTGGCTTTGACCAGTAATAATGCATAACTGTTGCATTGTATAATATTCAGGTACGACTTCTGAGGGTTAACCTTGAGGCTGCATTCACACCTGAGCATTTCAAAGTCGTGCGTTTTACCGCAATTTTTGTTCAGGCACCAATGTAAAAATCAGAAACGCCTGTATCTGCCTCAAAGAAGCTTATGTTCATTTTTGAGCTAGGGCGTTTTTCAGGCGTTTTTGCTTTAGGTGATAAAACGCTCAGATGTGAACAGGTGCCATGAAATGAATGGGATTTGGCTTGTTGGGCATTTTTCGGGCGTTTTATGAGCTGAAAACGTTCAGCTGTGGAATGCAGACTTAAGACTATGGCCCTCAAGTTGCCTGAAAGTCAGACAAAGTAGTGCATGAAGTCGCTGCAACTTTAAGTTGCACATAAATTTAATGGGTATTATTCGAAAACGTGGGGAACAACTTGTCATGCAACTTTGATGACCAAAGGCTCGCACAAGTTTGAATGGAGCCTTAAGGAAACTTGTTATGAAAGAAATATGATGGCAGCCATTGCTGACCTCTCCTGATATTGCTAGTTGTGTCTCTATCATACTAATGCTTTGGCTTCAGAACTGACCTTGTACAAGTATAAAGCTGATGACTGTGTTGGGTCAATGATATTGAAGTTTTACAACCAGACAATCAGCATTTCCAGAAGACGACCAGCATGTTTTATCTTATACCGGTTGCTTAGAGCTTTATATTGCTTTGCATCCTATGGCTAGGTACTCGCTGATGATGCATTTAGTTGCTTATACTCGTACAGCATGTATTACAATTAAACTGTTTCTTGTGTTAATGAGAGACACACACACGCACACGTTGCTATAGTACAGTTGAAAGTCCTTATCTTGCTGTACAGTGTTACCTGTCCAAAGTCCTTTCTATAAAAAACTTGTTATGGAATATGAATCCTAAAGCCTTATGGAATCTTCTCTCTGGGCTTTAGAAAAAAGGATGTTATAGGAAAGTTTGTTTTTATATTGTCTTTGGTGAATACTTGTCACAAAGTTAAAAAAGGCAGTATTCTGAGTAAATGACATTACTTGGGTATGAAGGGGAGACCAAAAACCCTGCATCAAACTACATTATCTTTGTTTGTTTTTAGTTTTCTGGAACCATTTATGTAAACTTGCACTGTCAGTACAGTAGTGAATGCAGGTGGGCCCGTGGAAGCTCAGAATAGCTTGCTTGCACCATGGATGCTCATAAATGCTGCTCCTAAAAGCCGGGCAAATTATGAGTTTGGTGTTTGTACACAACAGCAGTCTGTCAGGTGTGTGTTTTTGTGTTTTTTTTTTCTCAAGGTGAACGATGTAATGGGAAACCCTGCTAAAATAACTTTAATCTGGGGTCTGTAGGAAGGATGCCTTTTTTTTTCTATTGGTTTTTCCGTATGGCCACCCTTTCAGACAACTAAAAATATTTGGTGCCGTGGACCTGGATTTATGCAGGCACTACCAGATGGAGGTTGATCGACTACAGCTGAAGGTACTCTATGGTTCCATGGACTCCTGGCTGAGATAATTGCACTAGAAAAAATGTCTGGTTAATATAGACCGCATCTAGTGCAGTGAAATGACCTTCTGTTTTCAGCCCAACAAACGAACAGGGGGCCAGTCTGTCATTGCTGTACTAGTAAGCAATAAAAATCAGATGAATGGCAGTGTGTGTGTATGTATGTGTGTGTGTGTGTATGTATATATATATATATATATATATATATATATATATATATATATATATATATATATATATATATATATAAATTTTTTGTGGTGAACCATTCTATACACATACACTGGGGGGGGCATTCCATAAAGCCGCTGTGGCACTTTTCGGATGTTTAATTGCTTGTTAATGTGTTGCACCTAATTCAGAAAACCTCTGTGACAGGTTTGGACCTGACAGCGATGCATGCATCAAGTTCAGGTAGTTCTAATGTGCTCCACATTTACATTGTGGTGCAACACCAAGTTCAATATAAAATACTGACAGTTCGTATCTTACGAAAGTGGAGCTAATTAAGACCAATTTTCTTTTGCCGTACAGAAACGAGATTTTGCAAAGTTTCCCATGTGCAACGCACTTGTCGCATGCTGCGCCACCTACAAGTTCTTGATGGGCACATGAATTTGGCGCCACTTTTAGATTAATGCGAGACACGTTTGCAAAATCTATCTGCTCCAGTTTTAATCAATTCCAGGGACTGTGTTTGTTTGTTTCAAAAGTAAAGCTAAAATGGGTTTCCTTATCTGTGGCATGACTACAATCTATTGTTATGCTGTGCTGAGTCATTGTCCTGTCCTCCTCCCATTCTTCTGCTCCCAATTTAAATGTATTTAATGTTGAAATTAGTTACCGATAATAGCTTTCACCTGGTTTTCAGTTCAAGTGCAAAGGCATTCCTAATGATTTGTACACTCAGCGGTAATTTGGGAGGGAAAAAAAACTGCTGATGACTGAATGGATGGTAACAAACTTCAGGTTCTCCTCACTTTAGCAAAGAAGTCCTTTGACTGTATCCATTTTATATATTGTCATCACCAGTATTGGTTCCACTAAGTCCAGTAAAAACCCTAATGTACTGTGTATATACTACTCTAAAGTAGCATTGCCAGCTAAACCACTGACATAGTCGACAATAATATTTTTAGAAAGCAATGTGGTAGATGAGGATAGGATCTACCTATGAAAATGAAATTTAAAATTCACCTAACATTGTCCCAATGTTTTAGTTCTTAGGAGAAACATGTAATTAGAAAAACCATAAGATTCTTGTGGTTTATATGACAGTGAAATTCCCCTGCGGGTAGGTACTGTGTGGGTTGTTGTGTTTTTTTTTTTTTTTTTTTTTTTCTTCCTTCAGTTGACTCAGAGGGAATGTCTCAATTATGACGATGAAAGCTTGTCGTTTAAGAACTATGTTTTTAGTGTCACAAGAAGAATGTATCCCAGACGTTCATTTAATTTAGCTGTTTAAAAGAAACAGGAATTCCTCAGTATGTTTCTTCTGTACATTTAGTGAAAAGTAAAATTGCTGACTGGTAGGTGGTACCATTATGTCATGGTTAAAAATAATTAAGGGAGTTTTTTTGGTCGGAGACATTCCATGACTTTGTGAAAGCATGGTTTTAAGTCCTAGTCATCTGAGGTGACCACTTTCTTTAAAACTAAAGTATTTACTTTACATAGAGCTGTTACTTTTATTTCAGTTAGTCTATATAATATGACTACTTTTTTCATTTCTTTAATTTTTTTATTAGTTAAATTCAGCCACTTTGTTTCAAATTTATGTGAGGATACATGCACACTGGCTTTTAGTACAACCCTAACTCCAAAAAAAGTTGGAACGCTGTGCAAAATCTACATAAAAAACAGAATACAATGAGTTGCAAATCTTCCTAAACCTATATGTAATTCACAATAAAAAAAATGAAAAACCTCAAGTGTTTTAAAACTGAGAAAATATACTATTTTAAAAGAATTTTATTTTATTTTTTTTGCTTGAGACTGATGCTCACCATAGCTGATCTTCGTATAAATGTATGTATGTGAAAGCCTCAGTCAATGCCGCTCCTCAAGCCATGCCACCTCCTGAGCGCCAATGGGGCTCTACACCTCAGCCTGGAGTGGCACCTCCAAGTACTTATGGCCTTATTTTAGGAAAAAGAAGGCAATTTTGAAACTGGCAGCAACACGTCTCAAAATTGCGACAGGCCCATGTTTACCATGGTGTAGCATCCCCTCTTCTTTTAATACTCTGTAAAAGTCTGGGAACTGAGGAAACCGGTTGCTGGAGTTTTGGAGAGGCATGCTGTCCCATTCTTGCCTGAACAGATGTTGCTCTACTGGATTTGTATTTCAGCATGGATGATGCCTTTACAGATGTGCAAGCTGCCCATTCTGTACACAATAATGCACCCCCATCTCATCAGAGATACAGGTTTTTGAACGCTGACGACAAGCCAGAGAGTCGTTCTCCTCTACAGTCTGCAGGGCACAGTGCTCACGGTTGCCAAAAAATGACATTTCGATTTTGTTTGACCACAAACCAGTTTTTTTCACTTTGCACCACTTTAAATGAGCTTTGGTCCAGATCATGTTCAGATATGGCGGGCTTCGATGCATGATAGAGCTTTACCTTACATATTTGGAAGGCACCGCAAACTGTTCACAGGCAGAGATTTTTGGAAGTACTCCTGAGTCCATGCAGTGATGTCCATCGCAGAATCGTGCCTGTTTTTAATGCAGTGCCATCTGAGTGCCCGAAGATCACAGGCATCAAATATTGCATTTCAGCCTTGTCCCCTGGACACAGATTTCTCCAAAGTCTCGGAATCTTTTGATATTATGCACTGTAGATAATGATAAATTTAAAGTCTTGCAATTTTATGTTTAGGAACATTTATTCTGAAATTATTTGACCATTTTTATATGCAGCTTTTCAGATTTGTGAACCTCTGCCCATCTTTACATCTGAATCTCTAAGCTGCTCCTTTTTATACCCAATCATGTACCTGATTGACCTAATCAGTTGCAAAATGTTCTGTCTGCTTGTCCTTGTTCAGTACCGCTTACTTTGCCAGCTTTTTTTTGCCCTGTCCCAACTTTTTTGAGCTGCGAGTAAGCACCCGACCGTGGTGTGAAACATGTAAGCTGATACCTGTAGTTCACCTTTTGTATCTGGCACTTGAATAAGAAATTGCACAGGAGTGCGGCCGTCCAGTCTTTTCTTCTAAGTATCTGTTTTGCATACAAGGCTTGCACCTTCCATGTGGGATAGAGGCTTTTTGGAGCAGCAGGGTAAGAGAAACTGCCTTAGAGCGATGTACATATAAAATACATTTATTTATTATTATTATTATTATTATTTATGCATTGAAACTTGTTTTTAGTTCTGTGTAGAGAGAATTGGAACACGGTTTTACTTGTCTGTCCCCATTAGGCCCCTTTGCACACAGAGCTGTCCAGCTGCAGTGTCTCTCCTGGTGTTTTAGTGCACCTGGGACAGACAGTTGGAGTGTTCAGCCCCACTGTAGGCAGCTTGTCAGTCTCCATTGGGCTGTGGCAGGACAGGCCTAAATGCGTGTACTGAGCAATACCGGTTGTTCAGGGCCCTGTGCATTCGGGCAACAAGGACAAACTGCAGCTGGATGATCCTGTGTGCAAGGGGGCATAAGATGACCATAGATGGGTTGCAATTCGGCTGGTTCAGCAGGGAAAATCTTTTCAATAGGGTTGCACCGATACCAGTATTGGTGCCGATAAGGATACTTAATATTTACTGAAGTACAAGAATCGGAATACCCAAAACCGATACCTATGCGATTTGAGCCCATACAAAATGAATAGGCTCAAATCACACTGTAAAGAATCTCATGCAATTTGAAAAGGAATGTGGTGTGATTCCTGTCTGAATCGCATGGTTTCCCGCATCGCTCCTGTGTGAACCCAGGCTGAAGTCACTATGACATGCCTGTGTTCAAACAGGAGCGGTGCAGGAAATCGCTTGCGATTCAGACAGGAATCTCGCCACATTTCTGTTCAAATCGGATTTGATTCTTTTCAGTGCGATTTGCAAATTGCACCGCAAAGGTTATAGTACTCGCCAGTAAAAACAAAAAAAACAGTATTTGGTGCAACCCTATTTTTCGATCAGCAGCCGCAGCCAATCACCTGCAGCTGCTGATCAGTGTGCTCGCATAGCAGAGGGTTTTCACTGACAGAATGCAATGGCACAGCGTGGAGGATTCCTCCATCCACCTTGCTTGTGTGGATAAGGGAATCCTTCCCCTTTTTTGGTCTACTTGCTGATTTTGGGGGGGGGGGGGGGGGGGGGGTGGGGAGATTTATAACCAGCTATAGGAAGATTTCACTATTTTATATTGTATTTTTGGAACGTGCGAAAAAGTGTACAGTAGAGCTGCATGATTCTGGCTAAAATTAAAATCACTTGGTTGTTCTTTATTTTTTGTTTTTTGATTTGCTGTTTGATTTCTCGTGGCATAACATCTTTCACATTATACAAAAAAAATTGGGATATCATTTTCTAGCAAATAATACAGATTTTAACGTGTCAGAAAAA
Source organism: Aquarana catesbeiana (assembly GCF_042186555.1). NCBI lineage: Eukaryota > Metazoa > Chordata > Amphibia > Anura > Ranidae > Aquarana > Aquarana catesbeiana. The sequence goes on along the minus strand of NC_133325.1, from coordinate 419,412,891 downwards.
GGCTTAGTCTTAAAGTCTAAGTGGTTAAACTGCCCTCATTTGCAGACTGAAGTTCATCCCTTTGACCTAGGTCTCCAAACTATGGCCCTCCGGTTGTTCAGGAACTACAATTGCTATCATGCCTAGTCATGTCTGTGAATGTCAGATTTTTACAATGTGACGTGTAGTTCTGCAAAAGCTGGAAGGCCGTAGTTTGGAGATCCCTAGAACCATATCACACTTGCAGCGCCCTTAATGGCACTCCAAATGCAGTTAGCAGATGCAGGTTTTGCAAAAAGGTTCTGGAGCTTTTTTGGTGCATTTGTCACGTGTAGGGCAGCCCATTAAAGTAAATAGACTGCCCAATTGTTTACAGGTTTGAAACGCAAAAAAACTGAGCGGGAATGCCCTGATTACATGTTTTTGTTTGCCCCCTGCAAGGAGATGCCGCTAATTGGCTCTCGCCATTCTGGGACGGCAGGGTGGGCAGCAACTGGTTAAAGTGCTGATTGTGTATACTGAGAAGATTTCCTGTTGCTTGTTGTATAAAGTGTCATAAAGTCTTAACAGGGACACAAACGGTGAACTGGCCATAGGCAGTTTGAATCTTGGATGGGTTCAGAAGGAACCGGTCGAGATTCGAACAATGTATGGGCAGGCTGATTTTACCCAAATTGATTTCATGACTATTTGTGGGGTGTTTTAGTCACATTGGGATTAAGGCTTTTGGGTAACAAACAGTACATTAGTCTAATGAACCTTAAAGAGGAACTGCAGTCTGCTCTCATAATTTGTAATAAAAACATCTTTGCCATTCTGAAGCTTCCTCCAACCACTTTGCATATTTTATATATACTGTGATTCTGTACTTGAAAATATGCTGCAGAAATCTCTCTCCATTGAGTCTGGCTGCACCCATTTTAACTGTGGGCAACTGGATTTACAGACGCACACCTCTTGCTCTGCAGCTCTCATTGGCCCTCTTATGACTCGACACCACCACCCCCCCTCCTTTGGGGAACCTCTCTCATGAGTGATAGCTGTGGTATGATGTCATAAGCCTATGCTTTTTACCAACAGGAAGTGGGCTGTATAAGGTATTTACTGGCAGAAAAAAAATGTTTTGCTATCCAAATTTAAACAACAAGGGCAGAAGATTTTAATAGATGGAAAGTTGAGGGGAAAAAATGACCGAAGGTCCGCTTCAATAGCAACAAGCTGTTTTTGAGGATAATTGCACCAGCATAGTAGGGACTCCATGTACATTTTGAAGATTGCTGCAATTTTTTTACTCTTGGAACATAGGGCCCATTTGCACTATTGTGGTGCACTAATGTGCGTTGCATTAAAGCAATGCGCTCATATTTAATGGACTGTCAACCAGCACACAAAAAAACAGACCTGCATTATTTTTTTTTTTTTTTTTTTTAACACCACACAATGAGGCGGATTTTAATAAAGGATCTGAAAGATTTGCTTTAATTATCCAGTCACATGAAAATCCCTGTTTTACTTGTACGTCTGTATATGATTGGATAATTTTTTTTATTTTTTTTTTAACTTTGTTAATTACATTCAAAATTTTCTCTAAAACAGGTGCATTGTGCTATGCTTTGTATTGTGCAAGAGGAATGGAAATGCACATATAGCTGTGCTTTAAAGTGTTCGTTATCAGAATTTCATATTCCTGAGATGTGCCTGCACTAAGCGGGAGAGCACACCATGGTCAGTTCTCTAGCTGTGCTGGGAACTCGGGCTGCTCTCCAGTGATCAGACCCTCCCCTCCTGCACAGCCTTTAACTGGCAAGAGCAGTGTGCTGCTGTCTCTCCCCCCCCCCCCCCCCAACTCTTATGCAGCTGAGCACAGAGGGAATGTGATCCCTTATAAAAAGGGGGAGGTATTTATAATGTGTGGTGTTGGGGTGTGTTTACATTTTTCTTCCCCTTCTTCTTCCTTTTTTTTTTTTTTTTTTTTATATCTATACACCATTTCTATTGTAAACTGAATGGGTTGTTTTACAAGTAAGTTTGTTTGGTTTTACAGTCACTTTAACATACATTGGGGTATAGCACATTTTGCTATCTGCAACCTGCCAGGTAACTGAGGCTTCTCAGTTCTGGTTTTAAAGTGCCATTGTGCCGTATTCCCTTAGTGGGTATATGAAGGCCAAAGGGTTCTTTGGCTACACATTGAAAGTGGTTTTCTTTCAAACCTACAACTGATATTTTAGATTGGCAGGTAATGTATTTAAGGACAAACTTTCCTAACTGTTTTAATACGCAGATGTAATATTCTGTGTGAGATTGAATTGTTTAAAGTGGAAGTAAGCCATCCTGTTGTTTCAGCCAAGGAAGCTTGCCATCTTGACCTCTGTTTAATCTGTAACTGCCATGGTGCTGCACATGTGATCAGATATGACACCAACCATTGGATGGTTTCTCAGTTTGGATGAGAGCACAACCAATGTGCCAGTTACAAAACTGTTAAATCGATGGGTTTACTTCTGCTTTAAGCTGTCAAAAGATTTGCAATTCTTTGCAGCTGGTCTTGGGATTAAAGCACCGCTGACACACTGCATAGGCAGGAAGGTGAACTCCCTTTTTTCTTTTGCAATTAATAACCTTTGCAGCGGTTTTCCAAACTGTGACCCAGGGGCCGGATGCAGCCCTTGGTGCACTATTCCTTCCACTGACATTACCAATGGGGCAAATTCCTGCCACTGACACCTTCGATGATGGGCCACTATTCCTCCCACTGATGAGGCATCTTCTAGTCAGTGGGAGTGAGTCCTCCCACTGACTACAGTCAGGCCCTCTAATTCTGAAGGATAGTAAACTGCCCATTTATTTAGAAAGTTGGAGACCCCTGGCCTTGGCCACTGAGGGAGACTAAAGCTGGATACACACTATACATTTTTTTTTTTTTTTTCTTTTAGATTCACCATATAATATGGGTGTCAAACCTTAACGGTTTCAATTTGTATGCAATCAGGCAGGCCCTTGCACTACATGGTTTTGGTAAATCTGAAGGCAATCAAACAAAAGTTGTATAGTGTGTATCCAGCTTCAGTTTTTGAAAGTGTAAACTGCACACTCCCAATATGCAGCTCTGGCAGGATCCCAGCCCATGCAGTTTTGTCCTTGTGTAGAGTTAAGACACCACCACTGATGCATCTAATCGATATATGAAGGTTGTACCAAATTGGCTGTGGATGAAGAGGAGACTGCTTATTTAAGCGGTTCGCTACTTTTGTCCTATGCAAGTGCAGTGACTTTTGTTCCATTCAAAATTTACAGACACTTGTCTGGCATGCCATGCTGTGCTCTTAGTTCCTGCATCTGTTCTGGATACGCTTGTAAGATTTGTTCCTATGGACAGTGGTGTTCTTCATCTATGTAAATTGGTGGGTATAGCACAGAATTATTCTCTGCTTTTATGTGACAAGTAACAAGGTTACCCTTTTGTTGTATTCCAGTGATTTTTGGTGGCTGTGGGTTTTTTTTTTTTTAACTTTTTGTGTAAGCATTTTTGACAGGGACTTGATGCATTTTGCATAAGTA